>NC_068328.1:1818181-2121212 GCF_000147395.1 Oryza glaberrima
ACTAATCCATTAGGCTCTGACATGGGTTTCTTCGGCCCCAGCGCATCCTAGTGGAGTATATATCATAGTAAATACACAGTTATTTATTGCAAAATACAGGTGGCATAATCTATAGGTACCATGAGATTAGTAGAAGGGATTAAACATCTTTACGATGGCAGCTGCATGCACTTCTCCAAACTAAGAAACACAGAGTTCGCCTTGTTTGGTCAGTATTTGAACTCTGCTTGCAGTTATGAGATTTTAAAAAAAAAAAAAAAAGGGGGAGATCAAACATATGGTAAAAAAATGTGTGATGTGGTACTTAAATTATTACGCATCAGGAAATGGAAATTTTCATCAAGATAATTCTGAATCGCTCCACACTCGAATTTAATTAACAGTAGAGAAGTGGTGCGACTATTCGGTCGCATAGACGAAACATGGTGACATGGATTTACTAACAGTAACATGCACCTGGTCAGAGAACGAGGCAATAATTTTCATCAAGCAAAATTAAGCTTGAATTTACTCACAAAAGGCTTGATTCTGTGTATACAATATGGACAAAAAAAAAAGAAAGAAAAAGGGAAGCAGAAAACAAGCACATATACATATATGGAGGAAAAAAAATAATACTAAATTTGTGCCAGTTAAGCACTAGTACTCATAATATTTTTCATAATATTTTGGGCGCATCTAAGGATACCCCAGATTATTACAATAAGATGAGAAAGACTGGAATCACAAGCTAAGGACACAACTTTTATTCTGGAAAATATAAAGAGTAAAGACTGGCTGATATTACTCTTAAGGAATAGCTCGGATAACTGTAGGATGACTCAATTAAACTATTACTCGGGAGGTGCTGGAAGACCAAAATATGGGTTGCACGGATAGGACAAGATGCGAAGGATGGTCGGTGGGGCAGACGCTCCAGCCTCCTTCTGCTTTTTTGCGGCTTCAGCATTGGTCTTTGCGTTGGCACACTTGTTCTCCAGTTCGGCCACCTTCTGGGACAAAGAGTCCACGGCGGCAGGGTGATTGATAATCATCTCCTCGTTACACTTCACTAACTGATAATATTCTGCAGCGGCAGCTCTCGCTTCTTTGGCCTTCTTCTCATAGTATTCTGCCTTGGTTTGCCAGTCGGCATGACAGGCATCAAGATGTTTTCCGAAGGTCAGCATCTTAACCTTGTCCTCGGCAAATATCTTCAAGTCACGGGAAGCATCAATGCAGAGGCTCTCATACCTCTGTAACAAAGAGGTGGCTTCACTGTCATTTGAAATGACCATCAGTTCTTCAAAAGAAGGTGAACCTGAGTTGCCATTCAAAAATCCCACCAAATCCTCCAGGTCAGACATTAGCTTCACCAAATCTTCGGGGCGCGGCTCCACATAGTGCTCCTTCCACGACGAAGTAATCACCCCTATGGCATCAACAATCATACGATTGTCGAGGGGTTCCTGTTTCAAGAGCTTCTGTAGATCATGCACATCACGATGCACTGCCGCTGCATGCCGGACCATAGTGAAACCATCAGATGGCAGATTTAGTCTTGGGGGCTCATCATCAGTGGACCGAACTGACATTAGGAGAAGCCTTGGTTCTGCAGAATGAAGCTCAGCAATCTGCTTGGTCAATGCCGCCTCAAGTCTCTTGCCACGGTCTTGCATCAGATCAACCTGGGCCTTATCACCGGCAAGGTTACCTGAAGTACGGAGCAAACCATAGTAAATAAAAATGTTGTACCGCGACATTTCTTTGAACAAAAAGGGCAAGAGACAAATAAAATAAATATAAGTGAGAACTTAATTACCCTGGGGGAGAGATGAGTTGTTATTTTCATCCTTCTCTGGCTCCTCAAGTGTGTACACCACTGGACGTTTCTCTTCTTTTCTCGTCTTCCCTGCATCCGCACGTCGGGGTTGAGCTTGGACCGTCTTAGGCTGCGCACTCCCAGCAACGCCAGCCTTCTTGTGCGACTCCTTTGAAACCCGGGGGATGGGCGTATTGCGGTTTGACGAGACAAAGTTATTGTCCGGTATGGTGGGAACCTTAAAGTAACATCTCATCAGTAAACAAAAAAAGAGGGGATATTTAAGACGTCTACAATCAGGAGGGTATCGTTAAACAAGCAGAAAGAGATGGGACAAAATATATAAATGTATTTACAAAGAGTGTAATAAAGGGGCTCACATGCTCTGCAGAAGGAGTGTTGCCAAGTATCTTGACTGCATCATCCGACAAAGTATCATCCGAGGAATCGCTCGACACGATAGGGGGAGACTCACTGCTGCTGCTTGCCGGGGTAACAGGAGGTTTCTTGGAAGAGCTGACCTTGGCAAGTGTTGGAGAGCGATCTCTCTTCACGCCCCGACGACGCACTGGAGATGGCGAGTCTTGTGCTGACCTCCGAGGGCGAGACGAGGAGGGTCGTGCAGCGGCTCGTTTATCCACGTGCTCATGAGCTCGAAAGGCGGGTTGCGTAGATCGCGACCCACCGGCAAGGTGATGTTGTGGCCGAGCACCGAAGTCACCACGATCAGGTGCAGACCTTGGGCGGCGAGGAATTCCCGCGTCATGAATTCCAGCCGATAGTGGCCTCTCGGCTGATCGAGGGCCTCGAGACGAGCCGGCTGCTGGCGTCCGTTCCTTCTCAACGCCACTAGAAGCATGCTTGCCAGCATCACGAGCCATGAATGGAGCTGCTAAAGAAAATATATATATATATGATGAGAAGCAAAGAGTAAAAATCACGTGAACAGAAAGGTCAGTGAGAATTAAAAGAGGTACACGAAGATGAAGTACAAACCTGTGGCTTCCCTACCGAGATTGAACAATATTGCTTGATCAGGTCGCTGATGGTACGTGGTATTTATAGGGTGCTTAACCGAACCTTATATTTGGGAGTATTTGGCTAAAGGAAAGTGACGTGAGTTAATTTGGCAACATCATTCATAGCTCCACAGCCAGATCGTTGTTTTCAGATTAAAACATATATGGAAAATATCTGTACGAGGGAAAGGATCATGCTAGAATCGATTCAGAGGGGAAATAGAAAGGTTCATCAGTCACCAAGTTAATCCCGAGTCGCTCCACGCTCGAATTTAACTTGGTGAGGGGGCATTTTGTTCGATGATATTTTGTACACCTTTTTTATTTTATAAGAAATGGGGTGCGTCAAAATATTAATTCCGGGAATGACAGTACAGTAGTAAAATTAGTGATTAATTATCACCAATGATACAATCTGGCGTACATGAGAATGTTATATGACATGTGCAGTGCTGCCCAATTAATATACGGGTGCATATATACTCACGTGTATATATATATATATATATATATATATTTAATGATGTATTTCAGCCAGGATAGAATATATAAATATATGCATGGAATAGATGGTAGAATAAATGGCAGCACAGCTATAAACGATATCACTGACGAAAAGAAGAAATGACGGTGGATTGATTTTGGAAGCATGCCACTGTAGAATCATCATTAGAGAGCAATAATCACGTCATTTGCCGGCAGTTGATTTCCTATCGATGATTCCATGGAAACCATGGACACGCACGTATGCTTAGAAACCAGAAATTGCTCTGACAGGAGAATTCCACACCATATACAGATTGCACGCATATACGAATATGAGGAAAATGATCCCTCTGTATCATTCCAAATTGGAAAGGAGATCGGCCAGTGTAACTCAGACGGAATCATGCCGAATAAGGATCTCGGTTAATTGGAAGAATCACAGAGCATATGGAAAGAAATGCTAATCGCTAAATTAGGCAATTGGCTGATCACGCATGCACTGATCGAGCCATGCACGTACTGGCTGGAACCGCCTTTCTTCACTATAAAAGGCCATGCCATTTCACACAACGGACACACAGAAACGGAGGAACACACAGACAGAATACACACACGCGACAGTCACAGAGAGAGAGACACGCACCATTTTGGCCGGAGAATCTCGGCGTCCGGCGGGAACACGTGCGCTCGGCGGCCGGTGACGTTGGCCACAGTGCCTCGGCGTCCGGCGAGGAGGCGCGTGGAGAAGGAGACGATCGCCGGAGCATGTACTCAGCCATTGCCATGGGTATAGCTTATTAGCTTTCTTTTGTTTTTCCTGCTTTTCTGTTCAGATCGTCATGCATGCACAACACGGCGACGAGGCGAGTTTCTGGTGATGCCCGGCATGCTGGAGATAGCGTCCTCTCCGTCTGTCGGAGGCACTGCCGGCCGGAGATCGCGTCGCTCCCTCTCATCAGAGATGTCGGTCGCCGGCGACACATCTACCTCTGCCGCGAAGTCCTTGCCTCGCCGGCCACAACCTCTATCCCACGACGTCTTTACCTGGCGATGTGATGTCACCGAGACGTTGGACGTCGTCGCCTTGCCGGTCGCAGCCTCCCCTACACTACATCACTGACGTCCGCTCGCTCTCGTCGACGTTACCATCTTCTTCGAACTCATCGGCTGGTTGCTCGAGGAGAATGCCGGCCGGAGCGTCACTACTCGGTGCCCGCAAGGCGTCACCAGCTCCAGCCACGTCGCAAGCCATCTCGTCGGAGTTGTCGGGGACGTCGTCGAGCCGCCTGAGTCCGTAGACGACGCAACGCTGCCAAGCGATGCTCGCCATCATCCGCTGCTTGCCGGAGAAGGTTTTTTGTCATTTTGCCTCACCGGAGCACGCCAAAGGGAGTCGAGGCAGCCGCCAGGGCGCTACGCCGCAGAGCCGTCCTATGTCGCGGATGCTAACTGTCTTGTGCATGCCATTGTATACGGTGGCAAGCCAACAAAACAAGACATGCATGCATGCTACTGTACACGGTGACAAGCAAAAATGAGTTTGCAGATTCATACTCATTTGGGGCTGCTCCATATTAAACTTCCAAGCCACGACCAATTTGGCTATTATTCGCGTTGATCATTTTACTTTTATAATCTAATTCCGATGCAATTTCTACGTCGTCGGGTCATCCAAGCTACACAATTCCATGCATGTCTTCAACAACAATATAAACCAATACGTCGTCCAAGGCCGATGAGGCTAGACGGCAGGGCGGGCGGAGTCGACACCAAGACAACGTCACCAACACCGGCGTGCGGACCGACGAGGCCGCGAATACCGCCGGCGCCCACTCACACACATCTACATCACCATCACCATCATGCATGGGAGAACGTGAAGCGAAGACAGACGACGACGACCAGCGTAGCTTAATCGGAGGTATCTCACGGGTTTAACCCGCGAGAGTAATTAACCGGGTGTCTTCCGAGACCCCGGGAACCAGGAGATCACAATCGCCAAGTCAGATCCACCTTGCTTATGGGCCGTGGAGCGTATTTGACCAAGGATTCTGTATTTTTGTAATTCTTCGAGAATTATAATAAAATGCATTTTTCCTTCGTCCACTTTATTTTTTTTGTGTACTTAGTACACTGGCACGCCCGCACATTTTTTTTATTTTATTTCCCTGGGCAGAGAAGAAAAAATTATTTTTTTTCTCTCTAAACAATACAGACATATATTCGAAGGATTAAACGTACTTTAATATCAAAAAAATTACAGAATCCGCTTGTAAACCGCGAGACGAATTTGTTAAGCCGAATTAATCCATCATTAGCAATGTTTACTGTAGCACTACATTGTCAAATCATGGTGCAATTAGGCTTAAAAGATTCGTCTCGCAATTTACACGCAATCTGTGTAACTAGTTATTTTTTCGTCTATATTTAATACTTCATACATGTATCCAAACATTCGATATGACATGGTGTAAAATTTTATGAGGGGATCTAAACAAGGCCTAATTCAACTAACTCTCATTTTTTTTAATTAGCATATTTTAAAACTACTAAACGGTATATTTCGTGTAAAAAAATTTCTATATAAAAGGTACTTTAAAAATTAAATAATATATTTGTCAAAATTTTAATAATTAATAGTCAATTTAATTATATACTAACCACTTTTTTCGTTTGTGAGCCGCTAATCAGCCCAAATTCATGTACCACAAAGAACACATTATAATTATTATTTTCATTGGTAGGCAAGATATCAATCAAGAATAAATCAATTGTGGTGACTTTATCAATTTCAATATATCGGTTCGGACATACTCATAAAGATAAGGATGAGCGCACGTGTTGTGAACGTTTGTATTTGTGCCAATGGTTTTTTTAAAAAAAGGAGAAGAACACGCCCTTTGCTGCTTTGCATAACTTCGTGCAGTTTTGAGCTACCAAGAAAAGGCCCATGGGCTAAACCTACCTTGTTAGCCGAAGAGGAACGGAACCCAGAGGTGACGGCCCACGAAACAGAGGAGCCAGCTGGGACGACGCCGATGATAGTACAGGTACAGCACGATGTCCGCAGCCGCAAGGCTGGCGGTACACAGCACAGCTCAGCGCCACCGAGGCAGGGGTCGTGTCGCGCCGTCCGACTAGCGCTGGCACTGCCAGTCTGCCACCGCAGCAGGTACGGCGCCTCGTCCGGCCATCTGGCCAAGTTCCCCACCACCACCCGTCTTCACCTGCACGCTGCACGTACGGCCGCGGCGTCTCTCTCTCGCGCGCACGCGCCGTCTCGTGTAAACCTGATAAACCCACGAGACCGAGCTCCAACCGCGCTCCGGCCTTGCGGCGTGCGTGTCTCGTCGTGGCGTGGCGATGCCGCCGGGGGCGGGGGGCAAGTACGCGGTGCAGACGGCCGCAAAAACCGCGGGGGGGGGGGGGGGGGGGGGGGTGGTGGAGGGAGGGAACGCATGCTGCGTGAGCGACCGCGCGGCGCGGCGCGGCGCGTCACGTCGCTCTCGCCGTCTCGCGGAAACGTGTCCAACCAAACGCACCAGGGGAGGGGGAGGGGCACGCAATGATCGAAAGCGCAAAGCGGCAGCGAATCCCGCGTGGGATGAGCACCTGGAGCCGCAACTTTTTCGCCTTATTTCTTCCGGCCAATGGAGCAGTACTGTACTACTACTATTGTGCGGCAGGTGAAGCATCCATATGCTAATCTGTACTTCGATGCATCCGTGCGTGTGCGATCGATCGATGGTTCGGTTTATGTCGTTATCATGATAACCGGATTATTCCCCTCTTTTCTGCTTTAATAATGATTAACTTGAATTGGTGCTAACTGCTAATCCCGTGCTCTTCCGGTGTGTACGTATATGTATGTACGTAGCTAGTAATGATTTGGGCATATGCTTTAATAAGGTTTTCGTGGGAAAAGAAGAAAAAATGGTATCGCAAATTTCCCAACTTGTCTTTTGCACGGGAATAGTAATCGCGATGGCGATGGAGAATTGGGGATGCTGGTGTATAAACATTGCACATTTTTATACTGATAATGACCCTATGAGAGTGACAGCAGCTAGCCATTATACTATTATCTACTAGCACTATCCAACGATTTCGTTGGCAGTTAACGCGATGTAATCTTCTGCCACATCAGGTTATTTTATCCTGGTAAGCTGTCAGTGCACGTGAGGAGGATTATCTTAAACTATGAGTTCGAGAAAAATCTTTTGATGGTTCTAAGGCAGGAGAGTAGAGCTAGACAATGCGCTGGCGCCGCAGACGATGAATTGATAAACGAATTACAGTGGCACCAGCACAGTAGCACGTCATAAGTCATGTACTTTTAGCAGTAACAAAAGCTACATGTCCCCGTTAAGCAGCAGTAAATTGTTTGGAACTGGCTGAGTGATTAGTAAACGACACGGCGTCGTCGTTTCCCGGGTGCGTGCCAGATCAGCCACAAAAAAAATGGACAGGGTAAGTTGCCAACTTGGCCACTTTATTGTCCTCTCTTGCTGTTGTACTGGAAATGAAAAAATAATTATCAAATATTAATTAAGGGCAAATTAAGGATCAACTGATATTTGGCTCGGCTACTCGTCTGCCTCTGGGCAAAAAGCAGGAGCTTTTCTTTCTCCTTTCATTGTTCGAAATGGGAACGGAAGCTAACAGCATGCAACTGGATAATTCCATCAAACTGACGAGTGATGACTGATGACTAACGACTGAGCTGATCAGGTCAAGTGATGTCTTGCGAGGCAGCGAGGGATCTGAAGAATTCTGATATTCTGTTGACTCTGCATTGAGCACTACATTCAATAATTGCTAAAGTATTCTTTGTATAAACACAATGCTAGCCTGGATTTCTGAAGAATGAAGTCTGGATAAAAAGGAAAAAAAAACGAGCGAGTTGCTCCAATGAGTTAACACTACTTGAACCCTTGGCCAAAACTGATTTACATGTGATTGAACCCTCGGCCAACACGAGAGCTAATTTATTGGAGCATGCATTTGCTTGGACTAATTCTTACTGTCTGAAACTCTGACTGTTTCACCATATTCATTTTCTGTCAGCACTATATCCAGTAGACACTGTGCTTGAGTAATTGAGTTCAAGTTCAACTACTTTAATAGGAGGTGGAGACAGCGAATGACTAGTAGTAAGAAATACCTAAACATTGGATTTACCCGTTCCAATTTAGGAGGATACTCCAATTTTGAGCTGCCACTTGCTACGGCAAAAGTCCTCTACCATGAATTAATCTACGGGATTGCTTTTCCCCGAAAAAGGTCTACGGGATGGCACTGTTTCTGCTGCTTTTCGGCTGCCAAGTGCCAACACGTCGTCATCAGTTACTGTAGTGTTTAGTTAACAACAGTTTCATAGGACTAAAACATCATCTTCATCCGTGGAAATAGTTTCACGAGAAAACGAATGTATGTTTGGATATGGATTATGAGAGGCAAGACTGAAAAATATAAATTAATAGGAGATTAAGACGAAACGGTACGTAGGAAGAATGGATGGTCAATTGGTTGACATCTACGATTAGAACTTAATTAGATTCTAAAAGGTGAAACTTTAAGGTTATTTACTTCGTTGCTACTTTTAACCATATCGAATTACCTTTTCTTGTCATTATTATCTTATCAAAGTTTGACAATTATAAAATTTCCAATTTTATAAGCTCTATCATAATCTTGGTAAATCTTTAAACCAAATACATCCAACACCATCAAAATTGAAAAGGCATGTAGCCTAGTGGTTGCAGTAACCTGAGTAGCTACATAGGAGCGAATTTTAGATTGGGTTATTTGAGCGCTAATTTCTAACTTAAAAAAGGTTGTATATATCCGGTTGGATGTAGAGGCCGGGTAAAAATATCATTCTCTAAAAAAATTAAAGAAAATCAAAATTTGGCAACATCAAAACATACTAAAATCTGACATTATCAAGCTTTAATAGGGTTAAAGGTGGCAACGAAGTAAATGCGCACTAATTTCTCCATCCCATTTAGTCAAACATGTTTCGTGTTCAAATTACTGGTAACAAATACTTCTCGTTTTTGGGTAGAAATACCCTTCTCTAAAAAAAATAAAAATCAAAATCAAAATTTGGCATCATCAAAACATACTAAAATCTGACATTATCAAGATTTAATAGGGTTAAAGGTGACAACGAAGTAAATGCACACTAATTTCTCCATCCCATTTAGTCAAACGTGTTTCGTGTTCAAATTGCTCGTAACAACTTCTCATTTTTCGTTAGTATACTACCCGAATTATCACGCGATATGTTTTATGTAAAAATAATTTTCTATACAAAGAGTGTTTTAAACGATTATATAATATATATATATAATTTTATAATAGTTAATACTTAATTAATAATATACTAATGAGTATTCTCGTTTCTAATCTACCATCCCAAACTCACAGATCAACCAGCAGCCCTTAGGGCCACGGTATCATCGGCGAAAATTAACATCGGTGCCCTGGTGGGCACTGATCAGGAAATTTAGCTTTCGTGCCTCCAGGTGCCCGTGTGTCATGAGACTCGTTGCCGCGGCGTGGCAGCGACATGGTCGCCGAATTCACGGGAGCACGGCGATTTTGGCTTCGGATGCACGTCGACGGTAGCGACGCGCGTAAACCGCGCAGGGGGTTTCGCGTGACTGTGGCTCCGTACGTCGCCACGACGGACGGATTTATTGTCCTTTCTTTTCCCTTTCGAACTCATCAAAAAAACAACGACAACCAAAAAAAAAAAACGAGAGCACGAGTTAAACCGTTGACTCATGGACCAAAATACTAGAGGAACAGAGCAAGTGTGGGCCAAAGCATGACGTAACATCAGAAATTACTCCAAACCGTTCGTTTTCAGTTTTCACTAGTCGTTTCCGTATGCTCTGCTTACAGGTTGATGCCCTCGACCATTTCTTATCAAAATTTGACAGAGAAATAAAGTTTGAGCTATGGAGCCCATGACTAATAACCGAATCAAGAAACGTAAAATAGTTTAGGATGAGACTTTTATATATGTGTTATTATTGGTTTAAAAATAATATAGAAAATAGACCTGACGAAAAAACTAAAATAAAATCCAAAGTTAGGCCTCCAATTTAAAATTTTGTTGTCTTTAGCTAATATGTGGGACAACCTTTCTCTAGAAAAAAAAAGGTGAATAACATACTAAAAATAACTAGAATTGGTTGAAAGAAAGGAAACACATAGGTATAAGGGTTATCATTTCACATCATGTCCTCTCCTTCTCCAACACTATGTTTTGAAAGGCACATCAAAGAGAATCTTAGAACACCATCAAAGCATCTCAAGCAATTTATGTGTGTGTTTTCTCTGATTTCAGCTTCAACTAAACTGTTCAATATGAATCATTGTAAGGCTCACACAAAACAATTATGTCATATGGTTCCATTTATTTTCCTATCATTAAAGCGTTTTGCGAGTTGGATGAATGTTTCTATCGTTGAATTGAATATATGGAACATTTTAGAGGAGTTTACCTATGTATAGTTAGTGTTGTCATGGTGTAATTTCAACGTGAGAGAAACAATGATTTCAAAGATATTTAATACGACCAAACAAAAAATAGACATCCGAGTAATCATTGTAGTATTTCCTTTTTTTTCTGTGTGTGTTGGGAACGTACTCGTAGGTGTGTGAATATAGCGTTATATATGTCGGTGTAGCTACGCGTATGTCTACTGTATAATTGCAAGAAAAAAACTTTAGGATTTCAACGAAAAATTAGTGAGATCAGATATGTATCATTGGTTTTCATTTGTTTGGTGTGTCAGGGGTATACTCGCGAGGAGAGCTGCTACACATACGGTATTATGTTTACTATTGTTTTATGATAAATGTTCTCTCCTAGTGTTTGTTGACGGTTGCAAGTTTCGGTCCCACGCTAAACTATATAAGCAGATGGTCCGGCGTTGGATCGTACTAAGATCGTAATAAAACATCGTATGTGCAGTATTTTCCACTTGTGAGTGTGAATGTAGTGTTATGTTGTAGTGGTGCGGACCGCGGAGGAAATAAAATTTGTTCCAAAACGATGATGACGACATCTCCATTTTTGCTTATCCCCTCGCTAGATTTGCCGAGATGTGAACAGGAGACAAACAACATATCACCGTGCCCACGGCCTAGCCTTAGGCCGTACCCTGCACTGCACACGCGCACGCACGCACACACAGCGGCGTACTCCGTAGGCGTACCGCGGCAGCGAAAACCGAGACGAAACCCGAACCCCCCCATTCGAGCGAGCAGGTGTTTGTACAAAGGCCGCCGCGTCGAAAGCAACCACTCCTACTCGACCTCGCGCTCGCTCGCTCGCCCTACAGGCCACCGCCGCACCAGGGGGGGCAGCGAGCGAGCCCGCGAGGTAGTCGGCGACGACCAGGAGGGGGACTGGGATGGGTTGCTGCGGGTCGTCGCTGCAGGCCGGGACCCACCCGGAGAAGCCGCCGGGGATGGCGGTGCCGCCGCAGCGCCCGTCCTTCTCCCTGAACCAGCACCAGGCGCCGGGGTCGGCGGCGGCGCAGGGCGTGGGGAGAGGGGAGGTCCCGGCGTTCGCGGAGTTCTCGCTGGCGGAGCTCCGCGCCGCCACGGGCGGGTTCGCCGCGGAGAACATCGTGTCCGAGAGCGGCGAGAAGGCCCCGAATTTCGTGTACAGGGGCCGCCTCCAGCGCACCCGCCGCGCGATCGCCGTCAAGAAGTTCCCCAAGATGGCGTGGCCCGATCCCAAGCAGTTCGAGGTACGCCCCGATTCGGGAGGAGCTTGTTGTGCCTGGAGAATTCGTCTTTGCTGTCATCAGTCCGATAGATTAAGGTTATTTGCTTTGGTTCGCAGGAGGAGGCCAAGGGGGTGGGGAAGCTGCGCCACCGCCGCTTGGCGAACCTCATCGGCTACTGCTGCGATGGGGACGAGCGGCTTCTCGTCGCCGAGTTCATGCCCAACGACACCCTAGCCAAGCACCTCTTCCATTGTGAGTTATTGGAATATCTTTCTTTTGATAAGTTCCTTTCTGAATTTCTGATCACCAGGAGACTTTTTTTTTTCCATATCCGATAAACACTGGTCGCAAAAAGATTGGATTTTTCTGCCTCGTAGTTCCTGATTAGTGTGGAAGTTGGCAAAAGAGGACATATTGGTCTGCTTTGAGCAACTGCTGGCTCCTACCGGCTTCCTGCATTTGGTGTACCGAACGAATGATTGGGACTGCCCTTTGTCATATCTTGTTCTTATTCGGTTATTGTTGGCAATGATCTTGAGTCAGTCGAACTGATTATGACACAAGCTTCCTTAACACACTCGATGGAATGTTGGTGTTGTTATGAGTCTGTCAGCAGCTATATGTGTACACAAATGGATGCCTTAAACTGATTCAGGTCTCCAATGTGGAAATGTCTTGTTATTACAGTGACCAATGCAGTTGGTAACTTTTTTATGCATTTAAGGTTACGGGAGATTGTAGTTCACTTGAGAACTTAGGCTTCTTTATATGTTGTCTTCATGTTTGATGAACAACCTGACAATAGGGTACACTGGCAGTGGTGAAGGGTGAGCTGTGGACTGTATTGGTAATAGTTGTCGCAAGTACTGAATTCTGTAAAACCTCAACAATAATGCACTGTATTACTTCTTTTTGTGATCTTAATTGCATTCACCATTCATGCAAGTTTGAATTTGCGCAAACTAGCTGTGTGTTATTAAATTTGCAGTTCATTTATCATGATTATTTTTTTTTACACATTTGCAGGGGAAAACCAGACTATCGAATGGGCTATGCGTTTAAGAGTTGCACACCACATTGCTGAAGCACTTGACTACTGCAGTAGCAATGAACGGCCTTTATATCATGACTTAAATGCATATAGGGTCCTTTTTGATGAGGTAAGCAACCAATTCTTTTGTGGTGTTTGTATGTTTTATTCTGTAGGATTGTCTCATGTGGTAGAGGAAGTGAGGATAGTATATTTATCTCTACAAATACCTCCCTGCAAGAAGTAGTGTGCAATCTACGGAATGGCACTGATTTAATTTAGTTTGTGCTCTTATCCTGGATGCTTCCTCTGTTTGTTGATTTGCATGCTTATATTGGAAGTGGAAATTGTTGGCATCTCTAGTACCTGGAAGAAAGCACATGGCAGAAATGAAAATGTCAACTCTTTACCAATTGTGCTGATTGGAGAAATGATTAGGAATCTCATCAAAGAATAAATCGCTTTCCCATGATATTGTTCACATGAACCTCTCCTTCACATGGTTATCCAGATGTTATCCGTTTATCTAAATCGTTAATGTATTTATATTTGCAGAATGGTGATCCTCGTCTTTCATGCTTTGGCCTGATGAAAAACAGCAGGGATGGCAAAAGTTATAGCACAAACCTTGCATATACACCTCCAGAGTATTTGAGAAATGGTACATATGCCTTTTACCATGAGACTAAAAACTATTTTTTTCCTCTGAGATATGAACTGCTATTTATTAAAGAGAAAATCCAAGAAATGATATTGACAAGCGCCCAATTCCAAGAAATGTTATCAACAAGTACGAGTTCCATGAAATAATATCGTACAAGCAACTTTGTCCTAGAAATGCCATCGCCGTTAGGGTTCCGTTAGCATCCCTCCTTTAGGTGCTATATGATGAACAGTGTATTTAACGACACAGGATGGATAGAACCCTAACGGCAATGGCATTTCTCGGACAAAATCGCTTGTACGATGGTATTTTATGGAACTTGCACTCGTCAATGGCATTTATTGGATTTGGATGTTTGTCAATGACATTTCTTAGATTTTCTCTTTATTAAATGGATAAATACACATTGCTCTTTTTTTTTTCTGTATGCATGTAATTCTTGCTTTATGCCTAAATTTTTTATTTGAATTGCCTACTCTGGGCATTCATAGGAATATTATAGATGTTAACCATCGTCCATTGATGACAGAACTGTACCTTCCACTCTAATGGCATGACACATCATATGCACAAACTGGACCTATAATCAAAATAAGGCATAATAATCATGTTCTTTTTCCCTGCCAGATAAATAAATAATTCATCTTGTTTGCCTACTGAGTGCTTTTGTAAGCATTGATATGTGCTTTTTAAGGTGATTGCGAAGAAATGTCAAGCTCATAGTTAGCCAGCTAAAACATATGGGTGACTAACACAAAGGCAGCCTTAGGATAACAAATATAAGAGGAAACCATTCTAAATGTAAGGTAATTTTTTTTTTTACATTTCTTCATGGTATATTCTCCTTTTTCAGGTAGAGTTACTCCAGAAAGTGTCATATTCAGCTTTGGTACTGTTCTCCTCGACCTTCTAAGTGGAAAGCGCATACCTCCTTCCCATGTAAGTTTATTTTGCTAGTAAAGTATGCCTTTTCTTGTTCCTCTTTATCCTAGCTCCAATGCAGCATAAGAAGTCCGAAATCCGTACTGAAAATACCTTGGCCAGGTGGCATACAATGCTATTCTGCTTCTGCATATATATTTCTTTTGCATCGTGCTGATGCAACACTCCTGTGCAACTACAGTAGAACAGAGTTTTACTTATATAGACATGAACATTAAGAGGTTGACTGCTGCTTGAATTCATAGTATGACTAACACTCTTAGCTGCTCCAAATATTATTTTACTTCTAAATGTAACTTGGTAGCATAATCACATCGTAAGTGGTAACAATGCTTAAAACAATTAAAACATGTGCTTTCTTATTGACAATTAGCTTTGTTTCACTCAGGCTCTCGATATGATAAGAGGCAAAAACATTCAAGTGCTCTTGGACTCACATTTGGAAGGAAAATACTCAACAGAAGAGGCAACTGCTTTGGTAGATCTTGCTTCTCAGTGTTTACAGTATGAACCTAGGGACCGTCCCAATACAGGAAAGCTGGTCTCCATACTTGATCCTTTGCAAACAAAACTAGAGGTAACCATTGTGTTTTTATCCTTACTTTTCTAAATCTTTTTTCTGTCTTTGATGGTTTAAGCCTTCTTTACTAATTTATGGCTGCCATATTTTGACTGACCTAATTTTATTTTAAAATACAAACAGGTGCCTTCCTATGAGATGCTTGGCATTCCAAAGCATGAAGAAGAAGCACCTCCTGCTCCTGCTCCTGCTCCAGCTCCACAACCACAACACCCTCTATCCCCCATGGGTGAAGCCTGTTCTAGGATGGACATGACAGCAATCCATCAGATTCTAGTTGCCACACATTACAGAGATGATGAAGGGACTAATGAGGTAAATATTGGAGCACTTTGATTTCTGTCATATGGCAGATCGTTGTCTAAGAAATCTATCTCTTCATCAATCTCCCTGTTGCAGCTATCGTTCCAGGAATGGACTCAGCAGATGAGGGATATGTTAGATGCTAGGAAACGTGGAGACTTTGCGTTTCGTGATAAAGATTTTAAGACAGCCATAGAGTGTTACACACAGGTTGGAACGTCAAATATCAGGAACCTTCTGGTGTTACAAAAAAATCGTTAGATTGAAGTTATCTCACTCCTTTACCTCCTCTTTGGGTTGCAGTTTGTTGATGTGGGAACAATGGTATCACCAACGGTATACGCTAGACGGAGCTTATGCCACCTCATGTCTGACCAACCTGATGCTGCCCTCCGGGATGCAATGCAAGCGCAGTGCGTATACCCTGATTGGCCAACCGCATTCTATATGCAAGCTGTTGCGCTCTCAAAGTTAAATATGCAGAGTGATGCTATGGACATGTTGAATGAAGCTTCGCAGCTAGAAGAGAAGAGACAAGAGCGTCTCTGGTCTAAAGATGCGTCTGCTCAGTCTCCTTTGCGGCTCAAAGGTTTATGTTGAGACGTGCTGCTCTTCCTTCAGAAAATTGTGATACATTCCAGGTTAAAGAGTTGGGTGTAATGGGGGGGAAGGTGCTGCAGAATCCTTTTTTTTTTTTCTCTTTCGGACCAGATGTTGTAGATCCTGTGATTGTAACTATTTGGTTTGCCATTTCTATTATGCATTTTTTGGGGGGCACATGTATATGTAACATTAATTGAAAAAAAAGAGAGAAACAGGCACCATGCAAGGGAATTTGTGGTGGTTAACACTAGAGTTCGGTTGTTGTGAATAAGGTGCACAGTTGATCTTGTAGCTGAAGCTATTTAACCAACAATCCATTGCATGTGCTGAGGAGGCGAGCCGGCAAGGACATACTAAGCATCACCACGAGGGGTGTGTTTAGTTTACGCCAAAATTAGAAGTTTTATTGAAATTGGAACGAGATGTGACAGAAAAGTTGGAAGTTTGTGTGTATAGAAAAGTTTTGATGTGATGAAAAAGTTAAAAGTTTGAAGAAAAAGTTGGGAACTAAACCAGACCAAGAAAGAATTATGTACTCTTATCTGGAAAAGAAGGTAGCCCAGCGAAATCTTAAAAAGGAGGGAGTTCTTCAAAAGGAAGAACTGCAAAATAACCCCTACCCTTATGCCTTGGTTAGATTTCAATTTTTTTTCTTCAAACTTTCAACTTTTCCGTCACATCAAACTTTCCTGTACACATAAACTTCTAACTTTTTTATCATATTGTTTCAATTTCTTCAAACTTCTAATTTTTCCGTGGAAAACGCAGGCTTAGTACTATATATCTGACATGCGGCAGGCGCGAGCTCGATCTGTTTCCATGTTCCACCACGATTAACCTTCCAGACACATGGAAGAGACGGGCACCTCGTGTCGCCATTAGTAGACAGAATGGATGGTGATCACCGGTCTCATTTGTTTCGTTTATATTTACGATTATACGAACCACTTATTAATATTTTTTTTAGAAAAATATGAGAAACTTTTATACGTGTACCAAGCTATTTCTAGATCCGTCCATGCGTGCACGCACATCCTGATTATCGGTTTAAGTCTTACTTTCAGGCACCGCTACTATAGCTGTTTTGACTATCAGGGCATCACTAATGTATATGGACCAAGTAGTCCATATAGGTGGGACCCATATAAGTGGTCTTTTGTTATTTCTATTTCCACAATGTATATAGATAGCAATTGACATTAAGATGAGACCCACACTCTAAAAAAATTACTTCCAAATGCTATAGTTCTCTCATGAAAGAAGCAAAAAGAGAGATAGTATATTTTAATCTATATGGGTGGTCTTTATAGCTATTGGTAGCTTATCATATGGCTCTTCCTAATGCCACCTCCTACAATGGTAAAGGTACCCATATAGAGTTATAAGGACTGCTTTTTGGCCACATTGTGGATGCCCTCATGGTAGTACATTTCTTCAATAATTTATGCTCGGTTATACAAACTTTTGTAACCCCAGATTAAATACAGGAGAGGCGACCTCAAATCCTTTTTTTTACTTAAAAAGGTATAAAGGCTTTACCTTATAACCATTTTACTAATGGTGAATCAAAGATTAAAAAAACAAAAGTAGGAGAACACAGGGAGAACAGTAGAGGGGTAAAAAATTAAGGGCAGAGAAACAAACAGAGCAACAGAAGGAAAAGGTAGAAAGATAGAAAAGAAGAAAAAAAGACAAAGGGGCTGGGAAACAGCCCTAAAATTAACTCAGCTTGTTCATCCATTGATGGATAAGATCGCGACTGTTGTTTGCGACACGGTGCTTCCAAAGACTGAGGTCTTCTTTGATGTAGTGTATAAGCTGTGAAAGCCGTATAAACTTTCATTCCGGAATGTTAGTTGCACGATTCCGAGCCTTCCAAAGGGTGTGCACGCACGCGGCAAAGCAAATTGGCCAGCCAGGTTGCAGCTGGTTCGGGGCTGTATCGTCATGACAGTCTCGACGACCTCAAGTCTTCAGTCTTCTCACTGCTTTGGTCTTCGGCATTGGCAGTGTCCCGGTCCAAGGCTGTGTTTAGTCTAAGGCTGTGTTTAGTTCCTGAAAAAAGTTGTAAGTTAGAGGAAAGTTGCAAGTTTAAAAAAAAAAGTTAAAAATTTATATGTGTAGAAAAGTTTTTGATGTGATATGATATGATGGAAAGTTAAAAATTTAGGGTACTTAAGGGTGAACTAAACACGGCCCAAGCTGCCGCGTGCATACGCCATGCTATGGTCCAAATGCTCGCGGTCACTGTTGCACTGAATGTGCCGTCCTTGACGGGCTCATCTAGCTCGTACGGTTGCATGTACATCGTTTGAGTTCAATCGGACGGAGTGATCGAGCCGACAATCTCGCGCGATACTGTCGTATATAAAGCCGTGCCGTGCGCTCTGCAGTCTGCAGTCTGCACACACGATCGAGAAACACAATTGACAGTACAGAATTTGTAAGTTGTTGATTTGCGCCATGAGAAGGCTTCTCGCGCTCGCCGGCGCCACGCTGCTGATCGCGGCCGCCGGCGGCGCCAGCGGGCAGCAGGCGGGTGTTGGGTCGATCATCACGCGGGCGATGTTCGAGTCGATGCTGAGCCACCGTGGGGACCAAGGTTGCCAGGGCGCCTTCTACACCTACGACGCGTTCATCAAGGCCGCCGGAGATTTCCCTAGATTCGGCACGACCGGCAACGACGAAACCCGCCGGCGCGAGCTCGCCGCTTTCTTTGGCCAGACCTCCCACGAAACTACAGGTAGTACTCACTACTCACAAGCTAGTCACAACCTTCACAGTTCAGATCACTTAATTTCTTCTGTTTTTATTTGCAAATTAAACGGATTACTCCATACAAAAGGTGGATGGGCAACTGCTCCTGATGGACCCTTTGCTTGGGGATACTGCCGGGTGAACGAGATCACGCCGTCGGACCCGCCCTACTACGGCCGAGGACCCATACAGCTTACTCAGTACGTTCATAAAAAAAAACCGCACACAAACAGTTCTAAGTTATTGCAACACATATCGTCTCATGCAATGAAATCTATTACTACTAATCTACAAATAATCAATGGATCCACCAAAATAAATCTGATATGATGCATGCCCTCGTATGTATTATGCAGTAAGTACAACTACCAGCTAGCCGGGGACGCGTTGGGTCTGGACCTGGTGAACAACCCCGACCTGGTGTCAAGCGACCCCGTGGTGGCGTTCAGGACGGCCATCTGGTTCTGGATGACGGCGCAGTCACCCAAGCCGTCGTGCCACGACGTAATCACCAACCAGTGGACGCCGTCCGGCGATGACCGTAGCTCCGGGAGGCTCCCCGGCTACGGCATGGCCACCAACATCATCAACGGCGGTGAAGAGTGCGGCAAGGGCTACTCCACCGACAACGCCAAGGACAGGGTCGGCTACTACAAGAGGTACTGCGACATGTTCCGCGTAGGATACGGAGATAACATAGCCTGCAGGGACCAGAAGCCCTACGGAGGAGGTTAAGCACTGGAGACGATCGACTGGGAGTACGTCGTCTAAGCGGATTCTCCTAGTGCTAGTACAGCTGCTGGTTGCTTGCTAATGGCTAGCTTAGCCTTCGCGTACATACGTATATGTACGTGATCCTAGTACGAATAAAGCTAGCAGAGAGCGTTCGCGGATATCATGTAACAGATATGAGTATACGACACATGGTCGCTTATCTCACATGTTATTGTGAAATAATATTATTACTGGTGGAACTATGCCCCTAGTTAAACTGATCGTGTGACCGGTATCTGTGTTAATTTTCTTCAATTGCTTTCGCATCTCAGCTCCCACGGCGATAAGCGATCATGAGCTAGCGCTGTCTCTGCCGCGCGCTGCACTCGCCGTACGTACAAGCCCAACGCCAAAGTTGCCGCTTGGCGCCGCGCACCTAACTGGATCTATCTCCCCCAACCACCGAAACAGGAGGCGAGAGTCGCGAAGACTGGATCGGGGGAGCATATCGATCAGTCTTCTGCTAGTGCTACATCAAACATATTTTACTTGCAAGTGTCTTTGACAAACTCAAACTCGTACAGCGCTCCGAAGGTTGTCAAAAGCGAATATTGTTTGCGCAGAAATTTTGGCCCATTGGGTGAGTAGTGTCCCCTGCGGGCTGTGGTCCGAATCAGCCACCAGTTTGTTTAGCGGGCTTCTCCGCGCACAAAATTTGGCCCATACATCTTTCTTGTATTGCTGGGTTCCTAGGATCTGTTGTTTCGATCTGTTATAATCGGTGCACAAAAAATTGGCGGCGCAAACATGAATATAAAGTTCTTGAATCTTATAAGAGATTCTAGCATTGTCAAGTCAGAAAGCATCATATTATCTTGAGAGAAGACCAAAAGATTGATTGATATCTCGGTGCTACTACTATATGTACAATCGAATCCACAGCTAGCCATTCTACGCTACTTGTTCTTCGTCGACGGGTGATTTGATCTCTTGCTCTTGCACATGCATCTGGAGATCGCGATCGACTCCTCTTGCTTCGATGCACAATGTAATTCTCTGCCCCTTGCTTAGTAGTAGAGCAGATGGGCGTAGGGAGACAGGCAGTGCTGGTCCTGCCACGGGCTGCGCAGCTGCGTCAGGAACGGGTCCTGCAGCCAGTCCATCGCCGGAAGCTGCAGGCTCGGCAGCTGGCTCACCGCCGGGAGCTGTAGGCTCGTCGCCGACGCCACCGTGACCGTGACGTCTGCTTCTTCCTTCTTGGCTTCCCTTGGTGCGCCAGCGCCGCCGTTCTTGCTGCTGCTGCCGGACGGCGCCGCCGACGAGGATGAGGACTGGATCAGGAAGCCGCTGTCGTGGACGTCGTCCGACGAGAAGTAGTCGTCGCCGGTGGAGGCGGAGGCGTCGTGGACGAGGGATGCTCTCGTCGCCGTGTAGTCTCCGTGACTTGATCCTCTCTGCATCTCTTCCATTGCCGAGGCTCTCTGCTCCAGCTCCTTCAGTGGCGTCGCCTTCCGGTATATCTTGCAGAGCACCATGTCCTCCTGCAGCCAAACACAGTGTGAGAAAAATCCAAGTTAAAATTGTACTACTAGTGGAGTATTTGTTCTCTGGAGTAAATTTACATGTACAATGGTAAAAATCAAGGCAGTCAACTCCCAAGTCAACCGTGTCAATTCTTAATTCTTAATGCTTGGTGCGGTTTCGTGGAATATCTACATCATTGATACTGCAAGTCTACTGGGACAACGACTACATTGCACCCCATTTTCACACCAAAAACAACCAAATTAATGAGAGCATTCACTGCCAATGTACTAATACTCTAATACTAGTACTACATATGACATGATCATTGTTCGTTCAAAAAAGAAATAAATGACATGATCATTCTCACTTCATTCCGATCATTTTTTTTGTGACCATTTTAAGAATTCAGTAGTACTAATATTTTGCGATCACTTAAAGGATTCGTTCTAATAATTAACTCTGCAACTGATTGTTCTTGTTAATTGCTAAGAGAGCATTAGTTTAACCTTGGGAGGCGGCGCGGCGGCGCGGGCGGCGCCGTAGTCGGGGAGGCGGTACTCGTTCATGACCCAGTCCGTCTTGGTGCCGCGCGGGGCGCGACCCTGGTAGAAGACGAGCGTCTTCTTGAGCCCGATCACCCGCTTCGGGTCGCCGGAGCTCCGGATCGCCCTGTCCGACCCCGTCGCCTTCCAGAACCCGCGCTCCGTCGTCCGGTTCGGCCGCCCGCCGTTCCCGGCCTTCCTGTCCCGCGGCACGAAGAAGTACCACTCCCTCTCCCCGATCTTCGCCATGCCTGCACATTTTTACAAGAAACACACACATCATCATCATCAGATCATCCAGCTCAAACACTGTCTCCGTTCTTGCTGAACTCTCACTGTGTGTTGGTGTTTACCTGGGAGGTCCCAGGGATCATGGCGGTAGATGTTGAGGGTGCCGATGATGTTGAAGTGGAGCTTCTTGCCTAGGACGACGCGGGAGAGGTAGAAGTCGAGGAGCTCCTCCTCCGTGGGGTGGAAACGGAAGCCCGGGAGGTCCTGCTCCACCTCCATGGACGGCCCAGCCACAGCCACTGCCGCCGCCATTGATGACAGTGTGCTCTGCTCGCTCGCTCGCTCGCTCTGCTCCAGGTGGTGGTGGTGGTTGCCTCTGCACTTGGCTTGCCGATCTTGATTTTTACTGGAGACGATGGACGAGGTGAGGTGGAGATGGTTGTGGATGTGGAGGCAACGAGCTTATATAGAAAAGAAAGGCATTGCATTGCTTGAATACTTTAACGCGGTTTCATGGAGAAAACCGGTCGCAATTTCTTAGCACTGGTGACAACGACCAGTGCAGTCTCCAGTGCTTGGCTTCAGTAGTAGTAAAAAATAATCTGGGCGGCTTAACAGTAAAATTTATTTAACTGTATTTAATTTGGAGGGTTTTGCTTATTTGTGAGTGTGCATTAGGAGACTTGTCAGGTCACACAAATTGACTCATTTTTCACTCACCTGAAACATATGGCATTATGGCCTGTTCATTCCCTTTTGCTGTGCCGAATATTTATGAGTAACTCTCCAATTTGGCTGCTGGGGTGAGAGTTATTCCACAGTTTTAAATTTGAAAACGATATCTGTTTTACATAATTTTTTTTGACAAATAATCTGTTTTACTCAATAATTGAAGTGCAATCATTTCTGCAGGCATTCTCTCGGTTTATTTATTGGTCTTCATGTTTTACTACTTGATTAAGATCGTTTAGAATTTTCGTGATTCGCATAAGAAATTAAGTGTTCCTTACGAAGTTCATGTCGTCCGAGAATGTAACTTTCTCAACAGGTGGAGGTAATTAGCCATGATATCGTCTAAATGAGTAATTTAATTTGTGATTTTTTTTTTGCATAACTTGTCATTAATTACTACTACCTCCATATTAAATATAAGAGATTTTGTCCACGTAGATAAATAGTCTACATGTAATCAATGGTGTGTGAACGTTGCATAATTGTATTGTGTTTGTATCAGTGGGGATTTTTTTTAGAAAACTCATAAAGGATCTACCATGCAAAATTTCAACAAGCTGGATATCTACATACTTAATTAGACTTTCTGCTGTAATTCCACAATAAACTTCAGCCTTGTCATCGGATCATATAATTAAATGATACCATGTTAACTAAACCAATATGTAACACTGCATGGTCTTATTAATTAGGCGATTATATATTGTTGAGCCTCTCGAAACTGTGACCGGACTAGATCATATACGATGTCCACATCAATGGAATATTGGACTTGGTATAAGCTTGTCGGATAGAGATTGCGACCAATTCCAAAATTAAAGATGTCATTGTCATGTACTACATTCTTTTCTGTTTCTCTTCGAGATACCGCGCTAACCTATAGTTATAAAGTTGAATGATAGTAATATGAAACCCTAATTTATTCCTTCTTAAGAAAAGGAAGAAGAGAGAGTAACGTCTGGTTAATCTTGCTGTATTATTCCGGGAAAGGCGGCCACATCTCATTTTACTTGCACACTTTTGTTTGCTGAAGGGTTGGCGCAGCATGATCTTCGTCTGACTAATCTGTTAAGAAAAACAGCTTATTGTTAAAGATTTTAAACATGTTTTTGGACTTAAAGTTGCCGAGGATCTTCGATACACTTACAAAGGATCATGGAGCATTGCAGATCAATATAGAAGTAGGACAAGTGTAATTACCATCAGATTACCATTTTCATGCGTGCATAGTAGTACTTGTGGTCTAATTAATTGCCTCTTTTTTAAGGTAGCATCACGGCAGTCCTACCTTTTAAACATGTGGTATGTGACATCTAGAATACTTTTCTTTTCAATGGGCAGAAAAACGACTGGAGAGATTATCTGTTGATCAGGCATCCCCAATGTGAATTTGAACTAAGCAATTTAATGATGAACAGGCAGAACAGAAACTGTTGGTCAGTTCCACGTTTTACCGAGGACTTGATGGTCTCCCAACATCTATCTGGAAAGCAAAACAGGTAATGAGGTTTCCATTTTATCCCTGCTTTTACCTTCCCTTTCACTTTCTTACGGGAGACTGGAGTTAAGTCAGAACGAAAAATTACTTCAATTTCAGGTAAGAGACTAGAATTACTGTACCATGAAAGGTGCGATAACAGAAAGAAGAGTCACAAGCCACAGTGTCGTGGCTTCGACACCATGTCACCCTTGCGTTTGGTCCATTTGAGAGGATTGCAACAATCAGATCTTCAATCAGCAAAGGATTGGAAATCCCGGACCAATGATCGTTAGCAGGTTCTCATAGGTTGTTCATATTCTCTAATAAAGCAAAACGGCTTCTTAGAGATAAAAATTAATTTATAGGTAAAATTTTTATATGTATGTTAGCGTCTTCAGAGTTAATGCTGAAAAAGAAACTACGTTGAAAATGTCTTAACATCAACTTTAAAATTAAGTTTGAAAATTAAAAGTTTGGCTTTGGCTATGACTTATTAGGGCACCAATGGGGCTCTTAGCCGGTGATTAGGGGCCTGTTTAATTTCCAAACAAAATTTTTCATGCTGTCACATCGAATGTTTGGACACATGCATAGAGTATTAAACGTAGACGAAAAAAAACCAATTACACAGTTCGCCAGGAAATTGCGAGACGAATCTTTTAAGCCTTATTGTGCCATGATTTGACAATGTGGTGCTATAGTAAACATTTGCTAATGACGGATTAATTAGGCTTAATAAATTTGTCCCGCAATTTTCTGGCGGAATCTATAATTTATTTTGTTATTAGACTATGTTTAATACTTCAAATGTGTGTCTGTATATCCGATGTGACATGTAAGGGCAAAAATTTTTTTTCCAACTAACGCCGCGTTTAGTTCTGAAGTTTTTCTTCAAACTTCCAACTTTTCCATCACATCAAAACTTCCGTCTTTTCCGTCACATCGTTCCAATTTAAATCAAACTTTCAATTTTAATATGAACTAGACAAAGGCTAAACAAGCCCTAGGTTTTGGAGGTCAGCCATCAAGCTCGTTTGAGAACTCCAGTGAGGCAGCGACTAGTAGACATGAAATTTTTCAGCCTTTTCGACCTTAGCTAGCAAACTATAGGTGTGTGGCTGCCTGTCGCGTTTTGGTCATCTTGACCGACTTTGAACAAAGACTGCATGCATATTCATCATGAAAAGGACTAGTGTGACGAACCTAACGAATTCCTAGTGGACCAACCAAAGGCCCCTATCGTTTGTCTTTTTTTTTTCTTGACAAGGCAAAACAGCTTATTAGAGAATAAAAATAAATTTATAGGTAAAAGTTTTATATATGTGTTCTTGGTGACTTAAAAGCCAATGCTGTAAAAGAAACTACGTTGAAAATATCTCAAAATCAATCTCAAAATTAAGTTTGAAAATTTAAATTTTGACTTTTTCTTTGGCTGTTTAGGTCATCCGATGGGAGCAAAAGAGCTTATATAGTTTCTCACTGTTTGACAGCGACATTACACGCATTGGGTGGGTCGTGACAAAAATATTTGAACAAAACTCGGTTCCTACTAGTTATGTGTACAAACACCGATCACAACTGACAGGACAGAAAGGATGAAATAATTTCCTCACAAAACGGTCAGAGTTCCTGAATTTCAGCAAGAATTCAGACGGGATAAGGCGATCGGAGTTTGCCTAGCTACTTCCTAAAGTTATATCAGGCAAAGCGCATGAAGGTTTAAGGTGTATAAACAACATGTAAGTTAGGCAAATGCCTGGGAAGTCATGCATATGAGAATATGATTCTAGTAGCTCTTGTGCTTAACTTGGTAAGGAAAAATGTGTCTAATGCATGCCTGTGTGAATGTCCTGAACAGATATAAACAGAAGACTGCATGCTGATTGGTTCCATATATAGCTCTCACAAAAAAAAATATAATCACTAATGTAAAGAGAATATGAAAGCATGCGTAGTATTAGACGTAGTTTCTAGAGTATAATCAACGGGAGACGGATTTTTTTTTCCTGAGGACATATTCCCTTTTTTAACGTCATTTAAAAATTCTTCAAAAAAATTAAAATCTTTTGATACGATAAATCAATATGTGATGTTCATTCCACAAACATGCAAATTCAAATTTGATTTATATAATTAGAAACGAAAATAATAATTTTGACTATGAATTGTACGTTCTATTAATAGTTAAATTTATTTAATTTTTCTACTTGTATTAAGTTAAATTTAATCCTACATGTTTGTTTAGTGACATATTACATATTGATCTATCTTACTATTTTTAAAATTTTTAGTGATATTTTAAGCGATATGAAAAAGGAGAGAACATCCTTTCAAGAGATAAATAGACTTTCCTTAGCTTGTTAGTACAGTTCAGTAGTGCCAACCACAGGACCACTTATACATATGCATATCTAAACTGTTTATTACTAACTAAATAAAATCATTTATAGTAAAACTTTTATATATGTATTCGTAGTGATTGAAAAGTAATCGATAAAAAATCCACAAAATCAACTTTAAAATTAGGGTAAAATATGTAAAATTTGATTCACGTTGATAATAATTACCTGAAGGTATAAAAATTAATATAGAATTTAGATATCTTAAGATACTTTCTCAATGATTTAAAATTTCTCTTAGAACTAAATTTTAAATTTAAAGTTTGGTTTATAAGCATAAAATAAGCGAAACGATAGGCTGCCTGTCATAACGAAGTACGTTGATGCATTTTCTGTGGTTTGGCTAAGAAAAATAACGTGCTTAGTTAGGCATCACGCGGCCTTTTCTTTTCCTGTTGAAACTAGTAGTGAATTTGAAGGTTGCATTACACTGACAGACAGTCAAGTACCGTACCACTCTTTCTCGTTCTTTCCTTGACCGGTTCAAATGTACCGTGCCGGTACAAACAAACAAACGAACAAAGTATGAATTCCAAGCCTCTAGGCTCTAACTACTCATCCATCACATAAAAAAACAATAACTTGAATTCCAAATCCATGACCATGAAGATATCCTTTCATGCATTCACACATTTCAGGACCTCCTTTGGAATAGGGGAATTGTTAGAGGATTATACAATTCCAACTAATTAACGGCATGGTACGCTGTCAATTGTTCGGTACTACTCCATGTCCATGTCCATGTCCATGTCCAGCAGAAATTAAGTCATGTCAGTTTCAGTGCTCTTTGTTAGACTACTGTATTTTGTAAGCACTCAACACTAACCACAAGAGTAGCAGAGACCTTGGTGGTGGACTACTCCGCGTGAAAGTCAGTAGGCCGGCCGTTAGTGTACAAGAGATTTGCTTGATTTTCCTCTGCATGTCCGGTTGTCCACCCTCTGAAATGGGGAACAGAGACAGTAGCTATAGACTTCTCGTCAACGCAGAGGCGAGGCGACCATTCAAGTCGAGTCGTCCACCGAGGAGACCACACACCTCATCTCCCTGATCAATTGGCTGAGCAGTTCGCTATAGCCGGTGCTTGTTCCATTTTAAAATATAAGAGTTTTTAAACGTGGATATAATATATTATGATACTTTTATTTAGATTCGTAGTATTAAAATATATCTTATTTATTTAAAATTATTTATATTTTGGACGGAGGGAGAGCTAGGTTTGCGGAAATTTTCAATAGCCTCATGGGCAGACAAGTTAAAGCAAGTTATCTAAGAGAAAAGGTTAAAGTAGTTACAGTCACATTATAAAAGTTCTGTTAAACAACTTGCAGCAGATTCGGCCCATCTGCAAAGTGCCATTGTTAAGCAGCATATACTAATACTCCTACTATGTGATTTGCTATTTGACGTGTGGGCCTACTAGCCGTACGAAATAAAGTCGTATTGGACGCGTAGCTATGTTGCTTCTACGTCTGCTTCGTCATGGTTCGTTTCGTTCGTACGCAGGGAATCAAGCATATGATAACCACTGGAATAGTAACGGTAATAGCAATGGCTAGAGGGAGCTCCAGTGGCCTGTGCGAAGCATACGGAATCCGAACAGCAGCAACCTCCTTCAGAGAGAGACGTACTGTACGTACTTGCCATCAACTAAGCAGTTTCAGTGAAACATCCACCATGCTTTAATGCTTTGCCTGATCCCAGATTCCCAGACTTCAGTGCAACACCCGGGAAAATTCGGACTCGCCGCACTCGCTGCAACTCCTGGCCTGTATTTAGATTGGTCCAAAGTTTAGAATTTGGTTAAAATTAAAGACGATGTGACTGAAAAGTTATGTGTGTATGAAATGTTTGATGTGATGGAAAGTTGAAAGTTTGAAAAAAAAACTTTGGAACTAAACACACAGTAGCTCGCAAGGCGCCATTCCGCCGAATTGCTTAGGCAACAGGCTACTTGCATGGGAGTAGCGTTTTTGCGTGTGCGATTCGGTGTCGTTGCGGCACCGGGCTTGATGGATTGGGTAGTGGCCGAGGCCGATGGCTCTCCGGCAATTTGTTCGGCCCAGCCGCGCGTGGCGAGACCGTGGGCGTGGGAGTTCACGCACGCAGGGAGCGGATGTGGGTTGCCGGGCTAAAAAGCCGCCGGCAACAGCCACGTCCCGCCGCGCGTCGCACGTCCGCGCCACGAGGCACCGACCTATCCCCGCCTCGCGCGCCAAGCGCTCCACGCGCCGCCCAGCGCCGCAAGGCCCGCAAATACGTGGATCCCCCACGGCGCAACGCCGCAAATAATTTACCCGCACGCAAGCCTGCACGCGAACGTTCGCGACACTTCGTACCAATCCATTGTCCGTCGAACGCCAGAACTATTTAACCAAGACCAGGCGCGCGAAGAGCGAACGACGCTATAGCTTCAGCTACGTACCCGTTGTTCATCACTCACTCAACTCAGCTCAGTAGTCAGTGCGTACTAGGGACCGATCGATGGAGAAGCTGGTGCCGAACACGAAGAAGGCAATGGAGGACAAGGAGGAGAAGCCCAAGGTGCCTTCGAGCGACCCGGACCTCGTCGACCTCGTCGCCGGCGAGCAGCCGCAGCTGCAGCGGGAGCACCAGCCGCCCAACATCTCCGAGATGAAGCCGCTGACGCGGGAGGCGTACGGCGGCGGGATGTACGCCAATGAGGGGCGGAGGGACCCGACGCGGCCGCGCGCCAGCGCCACGCAGAGCGCCGACGGCCCGGAGGAGGCCGCCGTCAGGCCCAAGCACGCGCCGCCGCCGTCCACCGGCGACCGCGACCTCGACATCACCGGCCAGTCCTACATCCAGTAGTTAGTTGTGTGTGTCCGTGCCGTGACGGTGTATGCGTGTAGTCAGGAAGTTTGGTCCGGAACAAAGATGTGCATAGGTCGTTCCACGCTGTAACGAATAAATGTAAGTTTACTTGCTGTAATTTGGCCCAATAAGGCTACCGGCCTACCAACCGGAGATCGTTAGTCTTGGCCTACTAACTCTTATGGACCTTGCCAATGGGCTAATCTGACCAAGTGCCCATGGATCATAATAAAGTCACGAGGAACCTCTCTTATCAGCCCGCAAAATTTTACCGTTTTCATCCCTTAATATCCCTTAATATAAAGGATCCCTTAATATAATTAATATCCCTTAATATAAAGGATTTTGATATTTTTCTTGCACTATTTAACCATTCATTGTATTTTAAAAAATTATATAAATATATAAAAAAAAGTTGTGCTTAAAGTACTTTGATAATAAAGTAAGTCACAAATAAAATAATAATAATTTTAAATTTTTTAATAAGATGAATGGTTAAATGCAAATAAAATATCAAAATCTCTTATATTAAGATATGGTAATTTTTAAATGATTTTGAAGTTTTGTTTTCATTATGCTTTATATTTTCACCACTACCTAGCTAAAATAAATCTTACTAAAATAAACGTTTGGATGACACAAAACATTTTAACTGGATAGATGCTGCCACTTTTCCACGACAACAACGTAAGCTGCCATGGCCACGGCAGAGGCCCGCGGAACCACAGCCAAGCGTAGATAGCCTCCAAAATTCTCGACGGTAACACGCGTGTCACCGTGTCAGTGTCTCCACGGTCAATGCTTATCCAGTATATCTATCCAAAGCCGGGGAGGTAGGAGACATGTTCCACGGCGCCGCGCCATCTGCACCGGCCGCGCTGAGCCACGAGTTACCTCAGCACCTGGCCGCGCTTGTGGCGGGAGCCGGCCGTTTCACTCTCGCGTGCGCGTGACGTGGACGATCCGTGGCCGCTAGACACGCGAGTCGCTTTTCCACGTAGCCTTTTGTCGCGACGGTCTCTGGCCTGATCCTGATCGGGTTCAGTAGAGCCGCCTGGTTGGTCGCCACGTGGGACAGGAGCGCTTTTTGTCCACATGCTGTGACTTTGCGTGGAGCCACGTAAGATAGACCAGGCCATGTGATCCGTGATCAGTGCTATACTATGCTTTAGCGTACGTGATTTATGGAATTTAATTTTATGATATAATATATATGATTTTAAAAACATTATTTTAGTATACCATCTTATTGTCAGAAGTTGAAGGTTTAACCCATCACACATTTTCTTAAGTTCTTTTCTTTTTATTTTTGAGACTTTTTGGTTGTATGCTCACAGGCAGAGATCAGAGATACAATCCATTTCTATTATTTAAAAAAGTTTACTTTATTTTCATTTATAATTCTAATGAATTTTAGCATTGTAAAATTTAGTTGAAAAATAGACTAAACAAATTCTTATCATTGTTTTCTTATGAAGTTTTAGAAAATCCCAAAGCTTCCACTGTTAAAACTCTACATAAGACTTTAAACTGAAGTCTGACACTATCAAAATTTAATCCCACCAAAATATAGCAAATGGTACCGCCGTTTGTAATACTAAATATTGGTAAGATTAAAAATTACAACAAAGTAAAAAGCCCAACGTGCGTATATAGGGACCAGTGTCGCGTAATAATAATAATTTTATCTTTGCTAGTGTGCGTGAGACACAAGCAGCACAAGACATGGGACGGGGTCTTCTAGTAGGAGTGCCAAAACAATTTGAGCTCACGTCTTGGGATTCCACTACCGATTTTAAACTGCATTTTCAGATAAAGTGTGTGAATTATCACAAACAAAATAAAATGCTTTTTTTCATTAGTTTCCAGAAGAGTAGGGGAGAGAGGCTGGCCAACTTGTTGGGCCGGGCCGACCGTGCGGCTCCCTGCGTACCGATCACCACAAGCTTAGCACACGGTGGCATCCTTGCGGTGGGCCCACATCGGGGGGTCCCCTCCTGATTACTGCCAATCTTGACTCCCACCGACAAGCGGGACCCACCAGCATCCTTCGTCTTCTTCCCAAGCCCCATGTTCTTCTCCTTCCTCCTCCTCATCGCCACTCCTCTCCCCCACCTGCAAAGATCTCCCACCCCTAAACAAATCCAAATAAAAGCCCCGAAAAAAAAGGCTTGCTCATTTATGTCTCCTCATTTCCGCGAGCTGATTCGCAATCAATCGCTCTCTCGCTGGTTCGGATGATGCCCGCGGTTTCCCTCTTCGCCACCGCCCCTTTAAAACCCTCCCCCTCGCCTCCGGGCTCCCACCACCGCCGCCACTGAGCCAGTCCGCCGCCGCCGCCGCCGCTCCTGAAGCCCTCGCCGTGGCATGAGAAGATGGCCGCGTGCTCCAGGGGGCTCGTGGCGCGGCCGTTCGATCTGACCGCGAGGGGGGCGGCGCACTGGCCGTGCCCCGCCCCGCGACGCCGCGCGATCCGATGCTGCTGCCGCGCGCAGCAGGAGCCGCGGAGGCGCCTCTCCAAGGCCGCGGCGGCCGCGCCGGAGCGCACCGAGGAGTGGCGCATCGACGGGAACAAGCCCGCCGCTGCCGCCCGGGGCAGGCGTCGCGCCAGCCTCACCGCAATGCCGTCACTCCCCTTCCCTTCTCCTCGGTACGTGCACGGCGGCTCGTCACTGAACATGGCCCATTTTTCTGTCTTATCCAGTCAGGCCTCGCATTTGCCACTTACAGTAACATGTTGTCTAATCATTCCAACATATGGATTGTTTTTTGCTTTATGCTGAATTGCGTAGTGACAAGTTAATGTGCCAATGCTTTTGACACACGCTTTATGTAGTGGAATAAACCGTACCTTTCTGCTGTTGCACGAATGCTCTTTGTTCAGAGAATGAATTTTGATGGTAGACTTTGTTTTCACTAGTATAGTTCTAGGAGGCAGTGGAAACAACAGAATTTCTATCCACGGTGCACGCCAAGAGGGCCAGCTCCTCAATCCCGTGATACTCCGCCGAAGAGAGGTGGGTTCCTTGCTGATACTTCCAAATTTTGTGATAGACATAGTGTACTCCAAAAGGAAACACCCGACCCGCAGTTCCAAGTGTATTTTTCAGCTTTGCTAAGGAAATGCATTTGTTTTCTTTGCCACCTGCCTTATAGACACTGGTATTGCTAGTGAGAAGGAATGGGGAATCAACCTTCTGGATGAAGCAGTCAAGGAGTCTGGGACAAATGAAGATGGAAGCACCTGGTACAGGGAGAGTGGAGACGATCGTGGTGATAATGGGTACAGGTGTCGCTGGGCTAGGATGGGAGGACAGAGTCATGATGGTACCACTGAATGGAAAGAGACGGTATGTTCTTGTTGTTTTACCCTTAACTGATAATATTCTAGTACAAATTTATCAAGTTGTATACCTTTGTATGATGCACCTGAGTTAAGAGTTACCATCTCAGTTTTGTGCAAACACCACATTTTCGTATGAGAAGGATCTAGAAAAGATTTCTGGGATGTAGCCATTATATTCCAATGACTTCTTTATGTAACTTCTGATGCTAATGAGCTGTTGTTGATGCTTGTGGCACTAGTTAGAATCGAAGATATGTCTGCCATCCTGCAAGTTGCTTCGTGCTTGTTCCAATAGCTATAGCGCACTCTGCAATAGCTCCAACTTGCACTTTCTTACTTGACTGAGAATAGGGATTTGGAATTATAATCTCCCAGGATTTCATAGGCCATAGCTAACTCTTTTGGCACATTAATCAATGCTGGACAGAATTCTTGAGTTGTTAAAAAGATTTTTTCTAACAGATCTCAATAATTTATTATGTGGCAGTGGTGGGAGAAAAGTGATTGGACCGGATATAAGGAGTTAGGTATGAACATATCTTTATAATGAAGGCTCTGGTAGCAAATGGTCTTTGTAATTTGTTGTTAAATTTCCTAAGAATTCAGTTAATTTTCTTATTTATGTGTGCCCTTTTCCTTTTGCATATCTGATCAGCCGTCGTTGACTTTTCATTACAAATCTCTCACATTAGGTGCGGAGAAGTCTGGAAAGAATGGTGAAGGTGATTCTTGGTGGGAGAAATGGAAAGAAGTTCTTTACCAAGATGAATGGAGGTAAATTATTAGCATGCAAATTCATTTTTTTAATGATACTAGCTCCTTGCTTAAATAATACAAAAATACATAATCTCCACTGAATTTTAACTAATTTTGTCACCAAAAATAAGTTTACTGTTCTTTGTTTCTGCCTGCTGAAGAAAACAATTGTTTGGGGAGGAGGGGGGGGGGGGGGGGGAGGACAATTGTTGACCCCTTGGTTATACTTCTGTGAACAAAGAACTTTGATTGTGTTAAGCACTTGGCGCTTGCAATTTCTTGTTGTCTGTTTGGAACAATTTTGTTTGACCATATATCCATGCTCTATTTACTTATATTTGAAATTTAGCACATTATTGACTGTTATTACCAGACATGGCTATACACTTCAACTTGGACTTTTGGACACATCATATGTGCACCAATTATCGATTAGCATGCATTATTTTCTTATTCCTCTTATGGCCCATCCATTGGGTTCTAGTACCTTTGTTTGATGGAAACTTGTTCTGTGGGCTCAACTGCTTTAGGATTGTTCAATTTAGTTTGAACAATAACTGTCTAGAACCAAAACAGCATAAGCTCTCCTGTGGATTGGGATATTTGACACGAATATCCAGTGAAAATCACAGTGCTGATTCATAAATTATCCTGTTCAGAGAGTAGTTCTAATTTCTAAACATACTGGGCACATGATATATTTCTGGCTTAGTGTTATGATCATAATGATCTGTACTTTTGAGTAAAGGTCCTGAATTCTCTTTAAGATAGGGAAATTAAAGCAAACTAGGTGATACCCCGCGCTTTGCTGCGGGATTCACGAATGAGTATATGTTAAATATTGTCGAAATGATGAAAGTTGAAATGTTTAAAAAATAATATGAGGAAGATGATTTGGTACATACTTGTTGATCTCTATAATATAATATTATAGATGATATGTCATGCTTGCATGGGATTTAAAATAGGCTAGAATAGTAATTGCTAGTGAGTGAAAATGTGGCATGCTTGCATGGGATTTTAAATGGGTTAGAATAGTAATGGCTAGTGGATGATGATGTGGCATGCTTGCATGTTTAGCTTTAGCTTTAGTGGGTACCAACTATATAGAAAGTATAGATTAGTTAATAAATGACCATCTAGCACAACATTGTAAACTGTAGATCATAACATGATTTACATTGTGCAAACAGCAATCTTGCAAGAATAGAGAGGAGCGCTGAAAAGCAAGCGAAATCAGGAGCAGAAAATGCTGGGTGGTATGAAAAATGGTGAGAGTTATCTCAGGCTTTCGTTTAGGTTTGGTTGCAATTGTTCTGCAAAATATTTGCTTGAACTGTTGAGGTGTTCATGTTTCTTTCCTAGGTGGGAGAAATATGATGCCAAAGGCTGGACAGAAAAAGGTGCTCATAAGTACGGAAGATTAAATGAACAATCCTGGTGGGAGAGGTGGGGTGAACATTATGATGGCCGGGGTTTTGTATTGAAATGGTGAGCCTATATATATAGTGCTATTTTGCAGACTATTGTTATACTGTACTTTAGTTTATCTTCAAGCACTATACCATACACTTTACATTGTATTACATGTTTCTTATGCTGCGCGCATTGTGGCCTAAATCTGTAGTCTAGGTTGTGCATTTACATTGTGCATCATATTTGAGGCACAAGTTCTTTATACTTTTAATTTATTTGCCTGTTCAATCATGATTGGAACATCCGATGTATGTTAATTGGTAACCACTGCAATTCATTTGTATTACAGGACAGATAAGTGGGCAGAGACAGACTTAGGCACCAAATGGGGGGACAAATGGGAAGAGAAATTCTTTGCTGGAATTGGTTCTCGACAAGGGGAGACATGGCATGTATCCCCTGGTGGAGATCGTAAGTTTCATCGTCATTTATATATATGCACAGTATCCACCTTGATGATGGGCTTTGTTCTCTTTGGATGCTGGTATTAGGCATAAATGCTAAGCACCTTTGGACCTTTGATGCATAGAAAAAGTTTGCCTGCTGCATTGGCCGAAATTCACACTGGTGCAATCTATTGGAAGCTATGCTGGATATTTTAACATGTTTCTTTTATATATGAGCTGTATCTACTGTCTGCATACTCAGGTTTAGAAGTTAGATCCTGTTTATTGCATTGTTAAATGTGTGCACCGCTCGTAGTGTGACTTATGACTTATCTGATTTCCAATTGCCATCCACTTATCTGATTTGATACTTTCAGGATGGTCAAGAACTTGGGGAGAAGAGCATTTTGGTAATGGGTATGTTCCATCATGACGCTGGTCTCGCATTTGGTTTGACTGACACTTGACATTAATAAATGAATTGAAACCACATGGGCTTGTCCTTTTCTAATACACTATATGTCATTCTGCAATGGTTCTTCTTGCAACGATACTACCTGGCATTACAGTAGTAGCTTTCTTAGATACTGTTGTTCTCTTGTATTTCAGAAAAGTTCATAAATACGGCAAGAGCACAACTGGCGAGAGGTGGGATTTGGTAGTTGATGAGGAGACGTACTACGAGTAAGATTATGTCTTGTTTGGTTCTTCCAGACATCTTCGGAGTATTTTCAGATTTACAATTTGGCGTTGATCTGTGCATTGTCAATTAGGGCGGAGCCTCATTACGGATGGGCTGATGTCGTTGGAGACTCAACACAACTTCTGTCGATACAACCTGTCGAAAGGCCACCAGGAGTGTACCCAACTATTGACTTCAGCGCTTCATCTCCAGCTCCACCTTCGGATGATCCACCAGGCATTCCTCCTCCGCCTCTGGAATGAGTCATACCTGTGCCAGTACAAAAGAGAAGCTTTTCTGCATAGGTTTCCAATTTTGCCTGTAAGGGGAACATTCTTTGTAGAAAGGGGATCAACCGCAGTATTGCGTTCATTGGTTCATTCATTCTTTCGTAGCATGTTTTCCTTCCGCGGCTTAGCGTTTTATCGTTCCGGACTGCTGTTTGATCAATTAGGCGAAATAATCAGTGGCTCGCGATCATATTGTCTCTATGCTTATCCATGTGCGTTTTTGCATAAAAGCTCCGTATAAATAACGGAGGAGAAAGCTCTCAATGATATCCACGCGTTTTTTAGCATTGCCTTGCGATGTGGACACCTCTGTTTGGCTGTTGGTTTGTGTGGCGAAGAGACGTCAACTTCGCCCTGCTGTTTCCATTTTCCTCGCATCCAGCTCCGGCCTGTCTGTCCTGCTTGTATCCAAGTGTGCTGCCGTGGACGAGGCTACTCGTTCACATTTGTGACTTTGAAGTCCAGATTGGCCTCTTGTGCAATTTAATTAGCCTGACTTGGGTTGCCAAAGTCTTAGCGTAGTCAAGCTCCCCTTGAAGACGCTAAGCTGCATGCATGGCTAACGTTTGTAGTCAAATTTCCATCGGTAATTTTGAAATTTCAGTGATTTTTTGTTCTCCAAGTCTGACTCAAACCAATCAATTCCACACAAGTTCACCATTTTCTACTTTGATGCAATCAAACCAAAGGATAGGGAAAGGCCCACGCTGCAACCATTTAAGTCGCCACGAGCACTAGCATCGAGGCATACTCCTCCTGCTCCAGTGTCAACACGACAGTCAAACAAACACCAAGCCTCTCATTCCCACCTCTCGAGGAGAGCTTTCCCCACCATGGCGTCGCTCACCGCCGCCCTGGCCACGCCGGCGGCCGCTGCCCTCCTCCTCCTCGTCCTCCTCGCCGCCCCCGCCTCCGCCGCCAACTTCACCTGCGCGGTGGCTTCGGGCACCACCTGCAAGTCCGCCATCCTCTACACCTCCCCCAACGCCACCACCTACGGCGACCTCGTCGCCCGCTTCAACACCACCACCCTCCCCGACCTCCTCGGCGCCAACGGCCTCCCCGACGGCACGCTTTCCTCCGCCCCCGTCGCCGCCAATTCCACCGTCAAAATCCCCTTCCGCTGCCGCTGCAACGGCGACGTCGGCCAGTCGGACCGCCTCCCCATCTACGTCGTGCAGCCGCAGGACGGGCTCGACGCCATCGCGCGCAACGTGTTCAACGCCTTCGTCACCTACCAGGAGATCGCCGCCGCGAACAACATCCCCGACCCCGACAAGATAAATGTCAGCCAGACGCTGTGGATTCCGCTGCCCTGCAGCTGCGACAAGGAGGAAGGCTCTAACGTGATGCACCTCGCCTACAGCGTCGGCAAAGGGGAGAACACGTCGGCGATCGCTGCCAAGTACGGGGTGACGGAGTCCACGCTTCTCACCAGAAATAAGATCGACGACCCCACGAAATTGCAGATGGGACAGATTCTAGATGTCCCGCTGCCTGGTACGTGCCTTGCTGTTACTGTTTAGTATGGTTCTTGCAATCTTGTGATCGAGCTCAGAAGTTTTTTGTTTAACAGTGAATTTTCTCAGTAGACTAGTCTTACTAGTACTACAAGAGAAGAAACCTGAATTAGTTAGGCAGGTGTTTAGTTCACTTCAAACTTTTAAAAATTCCATCACATCAAATGTTTGGATATATGCATGAAGCATTAAATATGGACGAAAAAAAACCAATTACACAGTTTGCATGTAAATTGCGAGACGAATCTTTTGAGTCTAATTACGCCATGATTTGACAATCTGATGCTACAATAAACATTTGCTAATGACGGATTAATTAGGTTTAATAAATTCGTCTCGCAGTTTATATACGGAATCTATACTTTGTTTTGTTATTAGTCTACGTTTAATACTTCAAATGTGTGTCCGTATACTTAAAAAAATTTTGGCACACGAACTAAACACGGCCTTACTCGTATTACTACCTCTACATGGTTGACTGGGGAGACTGAAGATTAGCTGTGTTGTTCTGTTAGTTTGCATATTAAACTTAGGTTAGGTATGGTAAATTATTTGCAATATGCTGATAATATATTGCTCGGATTCAGTGGTATTTGCAATGAACTTAGGCTATGGTCCCCTTGCATGATGGAGTTTATCAGAATCAAAATATCTGGTCGTGACTCGGAAAGTTGCTCTCAAGAAAAGATAGCTAGCTGCACATGCTTCGATCGTTGAGAGATTGAGATAACATTACACATAGCTCCACTAGCACATGAGTAGAAAGCCACAAAATTCCATCGCAATGTTGAGGAATTTAAGCTTTAGAGCTTGAATTCCTGCACTCTTTGGACTTGTATAATCAGCTAGCCGTTGCTATCACCGGACAAACTATCTGACTTTGTGGTTTAAAATTACGGAATAAACTACCAATACCAATCCACAAAGTTGACCCTCGCTACTCACAAGGTTTCAAAATATACTATTATAGTACTATCTTAGATGGATCTTGATGTTTACTACTATTCACTTTCTTCGGTAAGAATGTCATATGAAACGAGTTCCTAGACCTAGTACTAACTTCTGGAAAACTGGTGTCCTCAGTGTGCCGTTCATCAATCAGCGATACCTCAGCTGATCACAATCTGATGCTCCTCCCGGATGGCACCTATGGATTCACCGCAGGAAACTGCATCCGCTGCAGCTGCAGTTCAACTACCTACCAGTATGCTCCCCTATTATTTCCATCTCCTTCTAAGTTGTTTCTGATCAAGCAGTAACCAAAGAATTTACATTTCTTTTCACTGTGTCAACCAGGCTAAACTGCACTGCAGTACAGAACAAGGGATGCCCGTCAGTGCCACTGTGCAATGGAACGCTGAAGCTTGGTGAGACGAACGGCACCGGTTGCGGATCAACAACGTGCGCCTACAGTGGTTACTCCAACAGTTCATCGCTCATCATACAAACCAGCCTTGCAACTAATCAGACAACAGCCTGCCAGAGTAAGTTGAGCCCGCAAACCTGTACAAACTCAGAGTCTCTGAGTTTGTTTGAGTTAAAGAAACGGCAGGTTTCTAATAGTTGATTTTGCAGAAGGAGGATCTGGGAGGTCGCAGTTCGCTAGGTCCATGTGGAGCATGTCTGTTATCTCCTTCCACATGGTGTTGATCATTATCTGTTTCCTTTGATGTTGGAGACTACTGCAACTCTAGATGGTACATTTCAAAGAGTTCTCTACGATCTATGATTGTTGTATACGATATATGATTGTTGTCGTAACTTAGATTTTGATGACTGGTTTATCCAGCTTTGAAATTTGAGTTTTGACTCTGTTCTTTAGAGGATGAGTGGCACTTGTACGGCTGCTTGAATAAAACGTCGATGTATTGTATTCGATCTGCATCTGAAAAGGAATATTCATTAGATAGGATTATTCGAAATAAAAAGATCCCACATGTTTTTGTTATAGGCGTTACATGTTCTGGATGGATATATAATGTACCATGCGGAAGTATGAATGGACTTCCCACCTTCCAATCTTCCATCTACACTTCAAGCCTTGCATAAAGCAAAATTGATCTTAGCAAGTCTCAGGCAAATGCTCGAAACTAGTACTAGTTTCTTTCTGATATCATTATTTTTGTTGCGACTTGTTTTTAGTATTGAAGATACTTTAAGCATGACATATTTTACATATTTGCATTAAGTTTCTAAATAAGTTGAATGGTTCAATATCATTTTCAAAAGTCCATGTCATGCATTCACTCCTTTCATTTATATATGACGTTGGATAGTTCACTAAAATGAATTAACCAACTCATATATAAGTGGAGGAGGGTGTGTTTAAAAACGGTGAGGGAATATTCCTCATTTTCCCCGAATAAGAGGGTATATTCTTTTTTATGATTACTTTTAAGTGCATCCTACATGATGCTGCACTTGACTCAGTTTTAACACGGAATTTATGCAACATCCGTGTTGGTCTTCCCAAATACTGTATCATCAGAAAATATCGGAGTAGTCGTGCAGGGCGCTGTCATCTTGGCAGCAAAACCAATCGCAGCTAGTACAATAGTACAAGACTACAACTTGGATTTGCTTTGCATAGGCAGGCTTCCCATGGCCCTGGCCTTCTCCCGGAGCAAGAACTTCTGCGTCTTCCCCGTCGACGTCTTGGGCAGGTCGCCGAACACCACCGTCCTCGGCGCCATGTAACGCGGCAGCCGCGCACGGCAGAACGCGATGATCTCGTGCGCCGTCGCGCTTGCCCCGTCCTTCAGCGTGACGAACGCGCACGCCGTCTCGCCCCAGTGGTCGTCCGGCCTCGCCACCACCGCCACGTCGAGCACCGCGTGGTGGCCGAACAGCACCGACTCCACCTCGATCGAGCTGATGTTCTCGCCGCCCGATATGATGATGTCCTTGGCGCGATCCTTGAGCTGGATATACCCGTCAGGGTGGCGCACGCCGAGGTCGCCCGTGCGCAGCCACCCGCCGCGCATGGCCTCCTCCGTGGCCGCCGCGTCCTTGTAGTACCCGCTCATGACCGTGTTGCCGCGGAGCATGACCTCGCCGACGGCGCGCCCGTCGGACGGCACGCTCGCCATGGTCACCGGGTCCTTGATGTCGACGTCCTGCAACATCTGGTGCTGCACCCCCTGGAGCGCCTTGATCCGCGCGCGCTCGGCGAGCGGCAGCGCGTCCCACTCGGGTCTCCACACGCACCGCGTCGCCGGCCCGTACGTCTCGGTGAGGCCGTACCCGTGCTGGACGTTGAAACCGAGCTCCTCCATCTTGGCCAGCACCTGCGGAGGCGGCGGCGCGCCGCCCGTTGAGATGAGCACCCTCCTCGGCAGCGGCCTCCGCTCCGACGCCGGCGCGTTCACGATCATGTTGAGCACCGTGGGCGCCCCGCCCATGTTGGTCACGCCGTGGCGCACGATCTGCTCGAAGATGACCTTGGGCACGACGTTCCTGACGCAGATGTTCGTCCCGCCCTGCGCCGCCGTGGCCCACGCCATGCACCACCCGTTGCAGTGGAACATGGGCACGGTCCAGAGGTACACCGGCATGGACGTCATGTCGTTGCAGAGCAGCGCGGCCAGCGAGTTCAGGTACGCGCCGCGGTGGCTGTAGATGACGCCCTTCGGCCTCGACGTCGTCCCCGACGTGTAGTTGAGCGATATCGGGTCGCGCTCGTCGGCCGGCCACCTGATCTCGAAGCCCCGCGGCGCGTCCCTCAGAAGCGCCTCGTACTCTAGCCCGCCACCGTCGCTGCTGCTGCTGTCGCCGGTGTCGGAGATCGCGATGACAAGAGGAAATTTGGCTTTAGCATCGGCGAGCAGCCTCAGGGCGTCGTGGGCGACGGCGAGGAACTGCGATTCGACGAGGAAAACCTTGGCCTCCGAATGTCTGAGAAGGACGGACACCATGGCCGCGTCGTGCCGGGTGTTCAGCGTGCAGAGCACGCCGCCGGCCATCGGCACGCTGAAGTGCAGCTCGTACATCGCCGGAATGTTCGCTGCGATGACGGCGACCTGACCAGCAATTAACCCATGTCTTGTTGAGAGCTGAATTGGCACCAAGTACAAAGCTCATCGAGGCATCAAGCTCTGGTCGATCACTTACCACGTCCCGGCGGCCGACGCCGAGGCGCGCGAGCACGGACGCCCCAGCGAGGCACCGTTCCCGCGTCTCGCGCCACGAGTACTCCCTGCCGCCAGAGACGACGGCCGTGCGGTCACCGTACACGACGGCGGCGCGCTCCAAGAAGCTCACCGGGGTGAGCGGCGCGTAGTTTGCATCGCTCAGCATACAGCCTTCCATGGCAGCTCGTGTACCAGCAATCGGGATCGATTTGTCACACTAATTAGTCTCTCTGAAGAAGAACCAATTGCAACTAATGCAATCCGATTTGTCCAAAGTGAGTTGGAGGATAATTAAACGGATGACCAACACTAAACCAAAACGTTGTTCTCCAGCTGAGTCAGTCTTCTTTCGCGTGCACTAATTAATTGCATACTTGATGTGTGCACTCCGGTTAGATTAAAGACGAAACGCAGGAGGTGTGAGACGCTGAGAATACGTAGTACATCACGGGTCACTCAATGAGTATCATGCTAGTGGAATTATTTTTCGAAAGCACTTCCAGTTGGCGCAATGGAAAAATGCCAAGAGCATTTGATCGAGACAGAGGGACAATATTCAACTATTCAGAGCAAGCTAGAAATGCAGAATTGTGTCAGCGTTATGTACGTTAATGTCGGCCTTTTCAACTGATGAATGCTATTACTACAGGATAATGGAATGGTCGTTGAATTGTCCGTCACTATTGTCTTCGTCTCGCTCCCTTTACATACCTTTTGGATCCCCTCCTAGATATCATCGAGCGATTTGAATTCGATGTGCACTGATACGAAGCTGCGCTCGTTTCTCACTTCTCCTATCTTCTACTTCTTCATTTTTCACATGCTCTTTTCCTAAGCTCCATCTTCAATTCATGGCTCCAAGGTTACTTTCTACCCTTATCTTATCTCCTACTCTTCTTGCCCCAAAGCTCAATCCAAGGCCTTCATTTTTCACATGCTCTTTTCCTAAAGCTCCTTCTTCAATTCGTGGCTCCAAGGTTACCTTCTATCCTTATCTTATCTCCTACTCTTCGTGCCCCAAAGCTCAATCCCCAAAGCTCAATCCAAGGCCTTTGTGGGTTTGGGGCGATAAGAGCATCACCAAGAGATACGTATAATCTTTCCCAAAAATTTATTTTTGGGTTTTCTAAACTAAAAATAGGTAGCGAAAAAACTGATATCTCCAAGAGAAATCTAAATTTTATTCCAAAAATTAAAAAGGATCCTTTTGTTAAACTAACATCAGATTCCGTTTTCCTCCCACTCACGTGCGCCCGCGCTCCTCACTGAGAAAAATCTGGCGCGAATGAGAGATTGGGGACGGCAGACGCACCATCTCTCTCCCTCGAATGAAGAGAGTGAAAGATGCAGGGAGAGGGTTTCCAAAAAAAAAGGATCCGGATAGGACATCTATTGGAGACTTTTTTTTCACCAAAATCTAAAAAAATAGGATTGGGGGTGAAATAAGGGAACTGTTGGTGATGCTCTAAGAGAGGCGTCGAAGTAAAAGCTTGCGAGGTGTGGAAGAGGAAGAGATTGCCGACACCCTCTCCATGGAGTTTGCTTTCATTATTGCCTCTATTCTCACTAATTGGTACTAACTCCATCCCAAAATAAGTGCAGCCGTGGATCCGTGTCCAACGTTTGGCCGTCCGTCATAAAAAATTTTCAAATAAGACGAACGTTTAAACGTTGGACATGAACCGGATAAAAACTGCACTTATTTTGGGACAGAGGGAGTAGTGCGCCACTCAGGGGCGGAGCTAGGTAGGAGAGGGGGGTGCCCAGGAACCTGGTCAAGAAAACTTTTTAGCTATAGTTCATTTATTTTCACCATTTGTGCACCCCTCTCAATTCAAACTTAGACACTTATATAAGTATAAAGTAGAGTAAAAAAAGTGAGTGGCACCCCTCTCCATTTCGTTCTAGCTCCGCCCCTGGCGCCACTAGTTCAAAATACATAGTATTGGTAAATATATCTCGTTTAAAGTGAAAAGATCAAGGATAGGGTGGTTCATGGTGAATCTTAGGTAAAAATACCAGCTCCAATATGCAATTTACTGAAAGTAAAATTAATAGGAGCCACATGATGGGCACAATTTTGGTGAAGCCACTAAGATAAATAAGTCATTTGGCCAACATCAAATTTTGCCACAGGGATTGGTGGCAACCTGCCAGCTGACATAGTATAAATTGAAAAACCACTCGATAAATTAATCATTTTTTTAAAAAATAAATCCAAACTTAAACTCAGACGTTCGGTAAATTTTGTTCAAAATTCACAGGTTTTCGAGTGGTAATGACAAAAATGGGCAAAACCCCTCGAATCAGCTAATAATCTTTGGAACTCTGCATACTACGGCATCCCATCCAATGTCCAACAACAGAAATGATATTACAGTTTACTATTGGCAGACTTGGTGAGACTGCCCATGGCCCGGGCCTTCTCCCGGAGCACGAACTTCTGCGTCTTCCCCGTCGACGTCTTGGGCAAATCATCGAACACCACCGTCTTCGGCGCCATGTAATGCGGCAGCCTCTCCCGGCAAAAGCTTATGATCTCGCCTTCCGTGGCGTTGGCGCCATCCTTGAGCTTGACGAACGCGCACGGCGTCTCCCCCCAGTAATCGTCCGGCCTCGCCACCACCGCCGCCTCCAGCACCGCCGGGTGGCTGAAGATCACCGACTCCACCTCGATCGAGCTGATGTTCTCGCCGCCCGATATGATGATGTCCTTGGCCCGGTCCTTGAGCTGGATGTACCCGTCAGGGTGGCGCACGGCGAGGTCCCCGCTGTGCAGCCACCCGCCGGCCATGGATTCCTTCGTCGCGCCGATGTCCTTGTAGTACCCGCTCATCACCGTGTTCCCCCGGAACATCACCTCGCCCACCGTCTGCCCGTCGTACGGCACGTTCTCCATCGTGGCCGAGTTCTTGACGGCGACGTCCTGCACCGCGATGTGATGGAACCCCTGCCGCGCCTTCAGCCGCGCGCGCTCCTCCGCCGGCAACGCGTCCCACTCCGGCATCCACGTGCAGACGGTGGCGGGGCCGTACGTCTCGGTGAGGCCGTAGATGTGGTACAGCACGAAGCCGAGCTCCTCCACGGCGAGCAAGACGCGGGGCGGCGGCGCCGCGCCGCCCGTCATGACGCGCACGGGCCCCGGCAGAGCCCTCCTGTCCGCGGCCGGCGCGTTGGCGATCATGTTGAGCACCGTCGGCGCGCCGCCCATGTGCGTCACCCCGTGCCGCGCGATGCTGTCGAAGATGACCTTCGCCGTGAAGTGGCGGAGGCAGATGTTGGTGCCGCCCTGCATGGCGACGCCCCACGGCAGGTTCCAGCCGTTGCAGTGGAACATGGGCACAGTCCACAGGTACGTCGGCATGGCGGTGATGTCGTACGCGAGGACCGTCGCGATGGTGTTGAGGTAGGCGCCGCGGTGGTTGTACACCACGCCCTTGGGCCGCGACGTCGTGCCGGAGGTGTAGTTGACCGTGATCGGGTCCATCTCGTCCACCGGCCACCGGATGTCAAACTCCGACGGCGCGTCCCTGACGAGATCCTCGTAGTCCACGCAGCCCGAGTCGCGGGCGCCGGCGCCGTCGTCGGAGATGGTTAGGAGAACCGGAAGGCTCGCGGCGCTGGTTGAGCCGGCGAGGCGCCTCAGAGCGGCTCTCCCAACGTCGAGGAGGTGCGACTCGACGAAGAACACCTTGGCGCCGGAGTGGCTGAGGAGGGTGGAGATCATGGCCGCGTCGTGCCGCGTGTTGAACGTGCACAGGACCGCGCCGGCCATCGGCACGGCGAAGTGCAGCTCGTACATAGCCGGCACGTTTGGGCTCAGGACAGCAACCTGAACATGGGACACACGACAATGTGGGTCATACGCCTGGGCCTAGTTTTCAGACTGACCCATGATTAAATCAGGTCGAAATTTTTTCGATCGTTGAGTGGCCTGACCAAGGAACATGAAGAGGTGGAGTGGACTGTGAGTGGGACCTAAAATCCTTACCATTTTCTCCAGAATTCCTATGGATCTCCGAATAACCAATAATTTGCATGGAAGCCACATTACTTCGCAGTTCATACTGAAAGTATAAAAGTGAAAGATCTAAACTGCAGAGAAGGCCATTCGCATGATCGAGAGTTTTCATGACTTCGCTACTATTACTCGGTGTCAGTAGACTGTAGACTCAGATTTATAACTGGCGTTGCAAAAATATAGATAGCGGCAATGCACGAGGATATTAGCAGCAAGGTAAAATTATCCCACTAACTGAAGAAGTATACGCGGCAATGCAGAAGCTTTATCGCTAACTGAATCAAGCTGTTTATTCTCAAAAAAAAAAAATCAAGCTGTTTACATGCTGATGCATAGAGAGAACATTAATATCAAGAGTACTGATAGGAGAAGATCCGCGAGGACGTGAGGTTATCTAGCTTCAACTATTCATGGGCTCATGGCAAAGATTAGCGGAAATATTACTCGTAAACTATATGTTTAGCATACTTAACAAGTTTTCTACCAAAAACTTTCGGGCCATCGATCTAAGCTGCATCCGCCACTTCCTACCTTGTTGGTTCAAAAGAAGAAACATCTAAGTAGCAAATGCTCGCGCACACGATAAGCTAAAAGAGCTAGCAGCATTGGTGTTCCACTCACCACATCGCCGCGGGCGAAGCCGAAGCGGGCGGCGAGCGCGGCGGCCAAGCGGACGCACCGCCCCCGCGCCTCCCTCCACGTGTACCGCCTCTCCCCGCACACCACCGCGGCGCGGTCGCCGTAGACGGCCGCGGCGCGCTGGATGAAGCTGATCGGCGTCAGCGGCGCGTGGTTCGCCGCGCACCGCACCGTGCCGGCATCCATGTCCAGCACCTCTCCCTCACACAGTCACACTCCGCCTCCCAAGTCCCAACTTCCCAGTTCCAACAAGGCTGGCGGAGTGGCGATCAGCGGAAGAGATGCGACCCCGGAGCCCCGAATTATCTGGCATCGGCCACTCATCTCTCGTCTTTTTTGTAGAGGGTCTATTCGTAACAAAGAGGGACTAAACTTTAATTTAAGAAATTCGTAACAAAGAATCAAAGATGATGGACTAAACTATAATTTGAGAAATAGAGCCTATTGGTAACAGGAGGGACCAAACTTTAATTTTTGGTAACATTATTGGTAACAGGAGGGACCAAACTTTAATTTGAGAGGTGGCTGGGTTGTTAGGTAACAGAGGGAGAAAACATTAATTTGAGAACAAGATAATAATACCAACCAAAACAGGACCAAAATTTAAATTAAGGGAATTGACAGGGGCCGCGCGAACGCGTACCCCCTCTACCACAAATTATGACGTCCACTCTCCCACTTGGGGAGATGGTAAACCAACGCGCTCACAAAGTGCAATGTGAGCCATTGATCTAGGCCACGGCCCTTCTTGATCGGCCGTCGACCCCGTCCAGGTAAGTATGTTGGAACGTTGCACCATCCGCCTCTTATATAGGAAGCGCTCCCGCCTCCATCGCCTCGAGTTATCGAGGTGGTACTAAACGAGAGCTGGCCGTGCTCGAGCAGGATTGCTATTGCGGCCGCAGGGTTGGGCCTGCATTGTCTTTGGGGCTTTACTTGCCCTGGTGGGCTTTGATTGGGGCGACCTGGCAAGCTGCAGTGTGAACGAACAGCGGCGACTTGTTTTCAGATGGAAAAAGTCCACTTTGACTCCCTTAAGTAAGCCGAATTTAATACGGACTCCCTTAGATTTGGTGTAAGGGAGTCAAAGTGAATTTTTTTCCTTTTCAGATCACCACACTTAATCAAATGTGGATTTGGTGTGGATGAATTCCCCTTTTGCTTCGTACGGCGTTAGGAAGATGCAAAACCAGTTGAACTTGAACACTTGCCTCCTTTTTATTACCCATCCACGGTGTGCTATTTTTTTCTCACGGATTATACCTAAATGAGAAACATCACCTAATTGCGGTGTTTGGCTAATGGGATTAGGAAATGAATTCCCACCAACCAAAAGATATCTTTAAATCCTAACTATTCATTATTCCTCTTCCATTTAATCCTAACCCTACATTCATTTCTCAATCTCAATCCCACCTCCTATTTTCCATTATCCAAACACACCCAATAGGCTAACTACGGTAGAATTTCTTTTTTTGATTTTTTTTAGATAATAGAATCAAATATCCCGGCCTTTACTCAAACGAGCTACAACTAATTATTACATAGTTCACAAAATAGCAAACTCACACAGTGAGTCCAGAACCACATAATGAAAATTTTAAACAAGCCCAAACCAATACTTGATGCTACTAAGATTCATAAAAGAAAGCTTGTACTAGGCCTTAGGCACTGCGCTGAAGTACATAATTGCTGATGGTCTCTACAGAATGAACCAGTCCTAACAAGTTATGATCCTGGCTCAGAAGGAACGCTAGCTTGCTTAACATATGCAAGTCGTTTCGGGGAGAGGGGCAGAAGGAAAAGAGACTCTAGCTTAAGTATTCTCGCCCTGCTTCAAAAGTACAGGGCGCGCGCTATGCCGCTATGGCTTTGACATAACAAGGACATTACTCCACTATTTACGGAGGTGCTAGGCCACGAGAAAATATAGGTGATTGGGCCTTGCACATTACAGAATTTCACTAGATTGGCCCGTTAGATGTAAATGCTAATCGTTAAATCAGGCCGAGATTATTTGGATCATCAAATGGACCGACAAGGATGGGAATGAAGTGGGCTGTGATTGTGAGTTTGTGACCGAGACCTTAAGCTTATCCATCTACACATCTCCAGAAACTCCCAATGGAGTCCCCGTGAAACCAATGATTGCAAGCAACATTACGCGTCGCCGAGTTTCATGATTTTGCCACGATTACTCGGTGTCACCGTGTCACGGTGTCAGTACCAATCATGTGACTTCAACACGAGCGTGCGCATGGTACGTAGGCTAAAGTAAGGCCATGTTTGGATGGGACTAAAACTTTTAAAGCCCTATCATATTAAATGTTTGAACACTAATTATAAATATTAAACATAGATTATTAATAAAACTCATCCATAATCTTGGACTAATTCACGAAACGAATCTATTGAGTCTAATTAATCTATGATTAGCCTATATGATGCTACAGTAAACATTCTCTAATTATAGATTAATTAGGCTTAAAAAATTTGTCTCGCAAATTAGCTTTTATTTATGTAATTTGTTTTATAAATAGTCTATATTTAATACTCTAAATTAGTAACTAAATATAGGGACTAAAGTTAAAGTTAAATCCCTGTATCCCAACACCAGCTAAACTGCCTAATGGCCGCATCAAAGCTCGCAGACACGACACGCCACGCCACGATAAGCCAAGACGAAAAGAAAGCAGGAACAGATCAAATCACGGGAAGCTCGTGTTGGTAAGTACAATTTCCACTCACCACATCGCCGCGGGCGACGCCGAAGCGGGCGGCGAGCGCGGCGGCCACGCGGACGCACCGCCGCCGCGCCTCCCTCCACGTGTGCCGCCTCTCCCCGCACACCACCGCGGCGCGGTCGCCGTAGACCGCCGCGGCGCGCTCGATGAAGCTGAGCGGCGTCAGCGGCGCGTAGTTCGCCGCGCACCGCACCGTGCCGGCCTCCATGTCGAGCACCTCCCCTTCGGCCTCCCCCTCCCTTCCCGCGAGGCTGGAGAATAGCAGAGATGCTGCGCCGGATCTGGCAGAAGTAAACGCTCGCTGATGGCGCCATGGCGATAAATTAATCGCGCGGGGGGAGGCGAGATTAGTAGTATAATCCAAGTGAGGAATTGAATAATCTTGGGGAGATTGGTGATGACATGGTGGTGATCCGGTGCTGCTGCGGCGAGCTAGCCTACGCAACGCACGGGATGCGGCTCTCATGGTGTGTGACTGCCAGTGACGCTGTCATCTTGTATAGCCGTGTCTGTGTCACTGTGTGAGGCTACTGTTCACTCCGGCAGGGACGCAGCGTATGCATCCATATGAGCTGGATTTTTCTGCATCGGCATCTCGCCTCTTTTCTTCGATTTTTTTTGTAAGGAGTACAGAAGCTTTGCCCAGTATACTAAGGTGATGTTAGGATCACAAGATACTAATTTTGAGTATAAAACATAGACAACTTACAAAACTAATTACATAAATAAGAGCTAATTTACGTGATAATTTTTTAAGCCTAATTAATCTATAATTAGCACATGTTGACTGTAGCACTACATAGGATAATCATAGATTAATTAGGCTCAGTAGATTCGTCTCACGAATTAGTCCAGAGTTATAGAATAGGTTTTGTCAATAGTCTACGTTTAATATTTTTAATCTGTGTCAAACATCCGATGTGACAGGGACGTCCCATCCAAATAAGGTCTAATAGAGAGAGTAATATTACAGTACTAGCCTATTAGGTAAAAAAGCCAAAAGGACTTTTCTTCGAATTGGACTATTCTACATCAGCCTCTCATCTAGACCTTTCATTAGACTAATGGAATGAATGATAGAGCTTTTTCTGCCGATGAGCTGCGGCTTACCACTTGCAAGCGAATACTCCATCCGTTCTATTTTTAAGTATCAGTTTTATCTGTTCTATTTTTAAGTGTAACTATGAGTTTTATTTTTCAACTTTGATCGTTCATCTAATATTAAATTATTTTATAATTAATAAAAATTATATTTTAAGTGTAACTATTAGTTTTCGTGTCTAACTTTTATCGTTCATCTAATATAAAATTATTTTATAATTAACTTATTAGTTTTCGTGTCTAACTTTTATCGTTCATCTAATATAAAATTATTTTATAATTAACTTTTTATTGTTATAAGATGATAAAACATGAATAATACTCTATACGTGATTTATATTTTTATTTTTTAAAAAAATAAAATAAGACAGATTTAAAATTGAACAAAAAATTGTTTTTATTTTTTTTCAAAAATTTTTTAAATACGAAAGCCCGTAGTAGGCAAGTGACCACCTCGATGGGAATATTTTAACTTAACCCCTCGCTTATCCGCTTAGCTTCACCTCATGGTAGTAGCACATAGCACCCGTCAACTTACTTATCAAAGGGCCTGTAAGTAAACAAGAGGGACCAAATTTTAAATTTAGGTAATTGGCAGGGGCCGCGCGAACGCGTACCCCCTCTACCACAAATTATGACGTCCACTCTCCCACTTGGGGAGATGGTAAACCAACGCGCTCACCAAGTGCAATGTGAGCCATTGATCTAGGCCACGGCCCTTCTTGATCGGCCGTCGACCCCGTCCAGGTAAGTATGTTGCAACGACGCACCACTAGCCTCTTATATAGCAGGCGCTCCCATCCCCATCGCCTCGAGTTGTCGAGGTGGTACTAAACGAGACCTGGTCGTGCAGCATTGCAGCTGCCTGGTTGGGTCTGCATTGTATTGGGCCTAATTGCTGTGGTGGGCTTTGAGCCTTTCATTGGCGCGGCCTACTTGGCAAGCCGGAGTGTGTACAACGGCGACTTGTTGCTTTCTGGTCACGAGCGCTTCAGCATCAGATGGATTCGGTGTCCCGAGTGGAATTGTCAAATCGATTTGGTGTCCCAAGTGGATTTTAGATTCCTCCTTTGCTACATACGGCGTTAGAACGCCAGTCATCACACAAAACCAGTTGAATTTAACAATTGCCTCCTTTTTTATTATCCCATCCAGATGTAACATTTTTTTTCTGATGGGTTAGTACATCAAAAGAAAAACATCTTTACCTAATAGGCTAGTACTGTAGAATATACTTCACGCTACTGATTCAGAAAAGAAAGCTTGCACTAAGTCTTAAGCACTACGCTGATGCTACTGGGATTCAAAAAAGAAAGCTTGTATTCTGAAGTACATAGTTGCTGCTGGTCTCTACTACCAGTAGCAACTATGTACTGGTCTCCACTACCAGTACATAGTCCTTACAAAGTAACCAGAAAAAATAAACATCACATTATTACAGCGGTCCAAAGGCCACGAGAAAATATAACTGGGGAGCTTCAGGACCATGGGTGCCTGGGCAAAAAAGAGAAGCACCCTTGCATAATCAGATACCCAGTGCTGTCCTCTGGGAAGAAATGTCGAAACATATGCTATTCCTTTGAACTGCCAGCCAAACATCATCGAACCTTTTTTTACTTCACAACACTTCCTGGAAAGAGAACATGGATTCAGACAGGGTCCTAGAATTACTGTGCATCAAACACAACCACATTTCTTTTCACAGGAAGGTGTAGATACTAATAAGGGTGTCAACGACTAATCCGCAAAACCTACTTTTAGGCCAAAATAAGCCACTTACCTGCTTAGTTTGACCTATAAGTGGGTTCACGGGTTAGCCACTTACACCCTTAGGTATATGATTGATGGGTTCAAAATTGCTTATTTATGTACGGGTGAGTTGTTCTAGAAATGCAGGAAGTCTTTGTAAAATCACATGTTATAAAATGGACAAAAGGCAATGTGTATTACTGACAATAGAAAACTAACCATTAGCTTTGTCATCTGAAAAACTAACGGCAACATGCTCAAAATAATCTCTTCTGGCATCTGGCGTTTAATCAGAAAAAAATGTTAGCATATGGTTAACATGTAGCTAAAAGTTAACTTGAAAACATTGGATCACAAAAATTTCACCCACATACTTACCATGTTTCATAGTTAAAGAAGGGTCTTCCTTATCTTTATACCCAACTACCTTTGCAGGGTTTCCTACTGCCATACTTTAAACATTATATATAAAAAAAAAAGGTCAGATCAATTTGACTGAAATACTATTGTACTCATCAAAATAAAAATGATGTAAAAACATGCAGCAAAAAAAAGGCACACGTGTAAAATAAATAAGCATTTCATTACAAAATACATATTACAGCGATCACTTGGGGATTTGACTATGTAAAGGCCTGCTGGCATAATTTGCATTATTTTTCAGTGCAAGACAATAAGACACAACTGAAGGACTCCTTAACCCAGGAAATATCGAAGAGCCTTTCCTAGGGGGTATGCCAAAAGTGAAAGGGAATATATAATCTGCTGAGCACAAGAGAAAGATTCTTCACCAGGCACTGGTATTTTGGTTGATATATTCTTAGATTAGTCTGGGATGAACATAACCAGGTCTCACTAAATCAAGCACTTTAATGGGAAACATGATGCCAAGAGCCCATGAGAAAAAAAATAATATCTCCATTAAAATCCAAATACTTAAAATTTACACTACAAAAATCAGGCACCTTTTTTTATATCCGATATAATGAAGTTCCTAGTCCAAAATTACTTTATCATGATCATGTTATCCCCCCCCCCCCCCAACCCCGGCCTGCCCGCCTCCCCTGATTTTGCTCTCTTTACAAGGAAACCACATTGCAAGAACCAGAAAGGTCATATCTGTAAATGATTGTTTCTACAAATTTGACATTGCAGCAAACACTATTTAAAAAATATTAATAGGTTAGCTCCTAACCTGTGGGGAGGTACATCCTTTAAAACAAGGGAACCAGCAGCAATCATGGCACCTTCACCTACGTTTATGTTGCCGAGGATAGTAGCACCAGCTCCAAGAAGAGCCCCCTGACCAATCTTGGGGTGTCTATCTCCATTTTCCTTGCCAGTACCACCAAGTGTAACACCCTGTAGGAAAAGTCTGAGTTTCGGTATCCAAACAATATCATCCATATCGAAGTCATTGTTGTTATAAACCTATCTCGGCACATTGTAGTGTATATATGTTTTACCAACTCATTAGATGTATAATCAGCACACCTGTTGTAGTGCTCAAAACTAAAATTGCATCTAGAAGTACTGCTTTATTTTGAATTTTGCAGCTAGCAAAAACTGAGTTATGCTGGGCACCTGCATTAATGAAACCCAGTTTCCAACAATGGCAGTTTCACCAATAACTAGACCCGTTCCATGATCCAACAATATTCCCTCTCCAATTCTGGCCGCTGCAGATTTAGTAATAAAGAATGTAAGGAAGATAAAGTGGGAAAAAAGGGAACATGATAAGGCATAAAAGATAAACCACAAATGTTCATAACTTCACTGTTCAAAAATCAAATTTTAAAAGCAATATAAAAAGAACCAACAATTATCAACTAGAAGAGTGACATAAAATTGTCCTGCCAAAGATGATAAAACAGGCTAAATATCGCATATCACCATACAATACTTGAATGTTAAACACACTAGCAGACCAGGAAAATGCAAATATACATCATTACAGAACAATCATATACCTGGGTGTATATCCACTGCAAAAACCTGAAAGGAATATGATACCAAATGTTACTGAAACAGAACTATTTGCTAAAGCAATGTAAAAATATGCTTCATAAAGAAATCAGTGTTCACCTCACTGATACGGCTCTGCAGTGCCAATGCCAGAACTTTACGACCTTGATTCCATAATACATGAGCTATCCTATAGGATTGCACGGAATGGTAACCCTGAAGTGGTTCACAAGCAACATTAGAGTTCTTCATATATGTTGATATTGTGTTTTCTTTGTAGCGCAGAGGGCTCTTATTACACATAAGGCTGAATCGAAGTATCTAGCAAATACATACCTTGAGGTACAACAATGCCCAACTGTATTGTGCACAGGCAGGATCTCTGTCTTTAAAGGCCTGAATCAGCAGAGCGATTTTATAGTTGTCAAGAGATCAATGGGATAATACAGAATGAAGCTTCATGCAAACACAATTACACAAACATGGTACATCCACAGAATAATACTATAACAATGCTCACCTGAGCATCAAGGCGAATAGAACGGCGTATATCTTTGTTGTTCATCATAACATCATTGAAAATGTCTATTAACTGAGTTGCAAGCAATGTTGGATCTTCGAGCCTGTTTGCAAGGACGAAACTCAACGCCCTCTCGAGACAGTCATGAGATAGTACGCTGGCGTACAAGAAGCTACTTAAAATAGGTTCCTTCTCTGCCTGTGAACAGTATAAGAGGCAACAATATAAAACTAAAGCTCTATCATAAATAAAAAACCATAAAGTCATATTTAACCACGTATGATGTAGCTCATGTTTAAAACTCATTCGCATGCAACTGGAGCTTGGTTTTATTGCTTGGTCTTTTATTAAAAAGAAACTAAACTATCACACAGTCACTGATATGCTTCCGAACCTGCGATATTGGCCTTCAGTTCTCCACTAATCAGATAAATTAGCTATAATAAACTACTTGCCTCTTCACTCCTAGTTTTTAACTGGAGTACCATTTTTGCCTCCTGAATTACTTGGCTACACTGAACTGGCAACTACTCCTACACAATAGAAACTGATTCAGGAGAACAAAATATACTAATAACATTTTTTTTTCTCACAAGGGTCAAGGCAACTAAATTTTAATTTTAAAAAAACATTACTCAATTCATGCTATTTCCCAACTGCGCTTAACTCACTCAACACAAGTGAAAGCAGAAGACAATATAACGAAGTGCTAACTCAGAAGAACAAGTGAACTAGCATTTCTACCCCCTCAAACCCAAATCGAGCCGAAAGAACTCTCTGGACCTAAGAACATGCAGAACTTCAATTAATCCAAACACGACCACCAAAAAAAATCGTATTTTTTCCTCGTTCCAACCCAAAATTCAGAGTCTGTCTGGCACAGTAGAAGGAAAGCCGCGATCAAATCAGAAGGATAAAAGAAGAGGTCCGATCAATCCGCGAGAGCGATCTCGTGAGAGTACTCACCTCGGACTTGGCCTCCGACTTGACGGCCTCCCATATGGGGTCCCCGGCGGCGTCGACTATGCCCCGCGCCGCCGCGGCGGAGCTGGCCCGCGAGCTCCCCATCACGTAGATGGGGAACATGGTCTCCGACCGGCTCCTCCACTCCCCCGCGCACGATCCGCAGCCACCGCCGCCGCCGCCACCCTGCGCGAGCCTCCCTCTCCCCCTCCCCGCCGCCTCGCCGCCGTGGTCCTCCACCTTCTCGAGCACCAGGCACCCGCATGACGTCATGGGTGCCCCCCAAGGGGAGGGGGCTTCTCCCTCGCGGCGGTTGTCGGCCGGCCCGACGCGGCGAGTCGCCGGCGCGCGCGCCGCGGCAGAGGAGCGAGCGAGAGAGGAGAGGGAAGGGGACGAGAGCGAATCAGCGAACGAAAACCAAAACGGCGAGTGCGAAAGAAGCGGTTGGGGAGCGACGGGGTTATTTTACGGAACTGACGGCGTCACCGCGCGTCTGGGGATGCGCGCCCGAGACGAGAGGAGACGAGACGACGAGAGGCCCCACCCTTGGCGGCTTGCGCGGCGGCGGCGCGAGGAAGGGATTTTGCGGCGAGGTGTGGGGGGCCAGAGGGTGGTCTGGTGCTGGAACGGCAGCCACGGCTTTTTCGGTTTGCGCCTTTCGGCTCGATGGCTACCACTATCCCCGCGACCCCGCCCCGCGGCGCGGGGGGGGAAAGGGGATCCAGACAAATCCTACGGCTCGCGGCGCCCGCGCGGCCGGGTGGGTGGATGGGTGGACGGGGCCCGGGACGTGTGTGTGTGTGGTGCCGTGCGTGCGTGCGCGCGCGCGCCCAGGTCGCGTAGGTCGCGTGTGCCGCCATCGTGTGCGCCGCGCGATGGTGGGCAGCGGGATGCGCCCCCTGTGCCGCGCCGGTTGACACGAAAGCCTTGGGTGTGTGTGGTGCCGTGCGTGCGGTCGCATGTGCGCGTGCGCCATCGTGCCGCGCCGGGCGACGGGTGGGCGGGTCTGTGCAGGAAGCGTGGCCTGGTCGACACGAACTCACGAAGCTTTGGTGTTTTTCTGTATAAAGCAGGTGACGCCGCCGGATAATCGCAAACAACAGTGTTACAGTGTACTGGAGTAGAACGGAGGATGTGATGGGCATTACTGTCATCGTGTCGCTGACGCGTGACATGTTGTCAACTTCCTCTTTTCTCTTTTCGGCTGTGTTTAGATCCAAAGTTTGGATCCAAACTTCAGTCATTTTTTATCACATCGATATATCATACATACAACTTTTCAGTCACCCTCATTTCTAATTTTAACCAAAAATCTAAACTTTGCGCTCAATTAACACAGTCTTTATCTACTAGGGTGGTGTGGACCGTGTGGTGTGGATACTCTCGTCAGTCATGGCAAGTTTTCCCTTCGGATGCGACTGGTCAATTGGTCATGCCACGCATGAAATTCGCGCACCAGTGTCAATCCTGTTCTTTGAGGTCAGCAATCAAAAATTATTGACCAAAGAAGATCCTACTTCCTAGAGTAGTTTATTTTTGGATTGGTTATTCAAGTTTATCTCTAAGAGCAGGTACAATAGCAGACTATAAACCAGCTGCAAACATATTTTAAGAACATAAATGTGGAGAGAGAAGTGAATCGGGCTACAGATTTGTAGCCAGCTGTAGCACGGACTCTAAAACACAGTGTGTGTATAACAGGTAGGATCAGATATTAATAGTGTAGTATGTAACTATTATATGAATAAGCTATTAGATTAGCTATATATGAATTGGAGCTAGTACCTAGCTATAATATTAAACTTGCTCTAAGGGTCACTTTCAAACCGCAAATGAAAATGGCTACACCGTAGCTTCCTATAAAAACGTTTCCCAAACTGTAGGTCCGTTTGATATAACTCTAACATTTAAAACTAACTCCAAAAGTCAAATCGGACATGAAGCAGCCTAAACTCAGCTTCACTCCTAGTTAATTTTACGAAAGCGCTTCGGTCAACTCTATTCCCATTTTAGTTGGAGCTGAAATGTTTTACCGGGCTTCATCTCCAGAAAAGATGGAGCTCTAGCTGGAACCGTGCCAAACAGATCATACTTAACGGCGTATTCCGTAAAATTTTTTATATAATATTTTTTAAAACAAATAAATAAGTTAGTTTTTAAATTTATAATAGCTAATATTTAATTAATAATCACTCCGTTTCTAAATATTTGACGTTATCGACTTTTTTAAATATGTTTACCGTTCGTCTTATTAAAAAAATTAAGTAATTATTAGTTTTTTCCTATCATTTGATTTATTGTTAAATATACTTTTATATATACATATAGTTGTATATATTTCACAAAAGTTTTAGTTATTATAAAATTAAACAATAGATTTATTTGATATTTTAAACCACGTAGAAAATTTTCACATGAAACATAAGTTTAAAAACGTGCTAATCAAAATCGTGATGAAATCGGTATGATAATAAGAAAAGAACAATATTACTACTCCCTCCATCCCTAAGGGCGTTCACAGTGTGTCGTCGTGGCTTCTGCCTCGACTCACCACATCGGAGATTCCATGCCACGCATGCATTTGGCGTAGCCAAGTGAAGACCGCGGAGCCAACTTTGGGCACGCGTTCTGTAACGGCCTGCCTCTCCCAGGCCGGACCCACTTACATCTAGCTGCTCTTATATGTGTCGTCGTGGCTTCTGCCTCAACTCACCACATCGGAGATTCCATGCCACGCATGCATTTGGCGTAGCCAAGTGAAGACCGCGGAGCCAACTTTGGGCACACGTTCTGTAACGGCCCGCCTCTCCCAGGCCGGACCCACTTACATCTAGCTGCTCTTATATGTCATAGATTGTTGAAGACCGCGGAGCCAACTTCGGGCACGCGTTCTGTAACGGCCCGCCTCTCCTAGGCCGGACCCACTTACATCTAGCTGCTCTTATATGTCATAGACTGCCTTCACAGATCAACACAAGTCTTTTCTGCACACTTTGTTCTCACTCGTGTGCACTCAGGAAGAATTTCCTGATCGGTTACCTATCCCAAAATTGCTCCAGGCAAAGCACGCTTAACCTCAGAGTTCTTTCGAGATCGGCTTCTGGAAAAGAAGTTGCAACTTGTTGATATGAGTATTCTATTAATCCTATTAAGCCCTGGCTCGGGATATCATACGTTCTTCCTAGGCTTGGCAGGCATGCGTCAGAGCGAGAGGTGAGGAAAGACGAGGAACGGGACGCACGACGCGCTGGGAGAGGGCGTGGCCCCGTGCTTCATCGCCCCCAAAGAGTGCGCTAGACAGATCAAGCGAGGTTGACAGCGCAGCGTCGACGTCCTGGAGAGAAGAGAAGGCAGTGGCGGTGGAAGAAGAGGCGGCGGAGGAAAAGGCGGCAGTGAATTTGGCGCCTAACCTCGTCGTCGTCCTCGTTCCGCGCCGTCGGTGGGGTGGGTGGAGGTCGACGGCCGCAGTGGGAGGAGAGGAGGGGGCAGGCCCGCGGGGGATCGTCGTGCGTCGCCATCCCTCTCCCCGTGGCGGTCCTCGGCTCCGCGACGCCGCCACCAGATCGGGCGAGCTCGGCAGCGACATCGATGGCGGCTTCCGGCCCCGGAGACGGTGGCTTCCCGCCCGCCACCGTCGCCGCTTGGCCTTCTCGACCCTTCCGCCGTTCGTCGCCCGCTTTGTTGAGTAGAGGGGAGAGAGAGAGGGGGGAAAGGCGCGTCTCTTGAGGAGAGAGGAAGGAAAAGCTTGGGGAGAGAGAGGAAAAGTTGTTTCACGTCGACCCTACTCAAGGCTACTTACACTAGAGTATGAGGTTTGTAAGGTTCTTTATCTATGTGGCATACGAGGAACATTAAAAATCGATGACATACAGTAAACGTCCTAGATGATACTAGTAATCTGCCCATGCTAACGCTACGGAAATATTTAGTAATACAAATCAAACAACCAAAATAAGATATATGTTTTGCCAAGCATATAATGAGATAGAATTTATAGTAACGTGCATGCGTACAACACATTATTTACAATATGTATAAGAAAAATAATTACATTCAAGATGTAAAAATAAGATATAGGACAAAGCGAATTCATACTTTAATTACATTTCTGAGTTCAATTGCAAACAACATACATCAAATTTTGAAAATGTTTCCTACTTAAGGAAAACAAACTTCACAAAAAGATTTACCATGATACATCTTGATTTGTCATGTAAATCATCACTTTTTGCCATATCCATGCACACGGGCCAAATTAATTAAACTGAGGTTTTCCTTGTCATGGAGCTTGTGAAGCGCATAAGCACAATTAGATCACAAGGAACTACTTCACAATGCGGCTCAATAGACAATAACATACTCCTTCCGTTTCACAATGTAAGTCATTCTAGCATTTCCCACATTCATATTGATGTTAATGAATTTAGACATATATATCTATTTAGATTCATTAACATCAATATGAATGTGGGAAATGTTAGAATGACTTACATTGTGAAACGGAGAAAGTATATGACAAACGCCGGCGCCCAGGGTATTCTGGCTAGCTCCACAGGGTGGTGGGCTAGAAGCCTCACCACTTCTAATTATTTGATATTAGGTCCTACCCTAATATCCGCATCTTTTTGACAATAAGATATCAAAGCCATAATATTCGCGTCTTTTGACAATAACATATCAAAGGTAGCTTTGCCGGTGCTTCATCGCTATGCTCTCCCATCAACTCCATTCATCGTAGACATAACTTCGTTATCCATGAGCTTTACAGTATACAATAAATAGGATATAGATTCCAAAATACTAAGCATGAGAACCCCATCATATAAATGACACCAAAATCTTAGTATATCAAGTAAGTGTCAACTGTGCCAATTCGAACAGCTTCTCCATGGTCTCACCAGTCGCACACTGCATTGAGTAATCCAGAGATATGCCTTAATACTTTCTGTCAACCAACAAGTACGTTAGCAATGAAAGTAGAAACTCACACAAGCAACAGCAGGAATTTAAACCCTTACATTGTCATTTCCTAGCAGCGCTCGACATCATCCATCAGATCATGCATGTTTTTTTTTTCTCTAAATCGGACCAATGTAAGCCTGCTCCTCCCATGTGTTGCAAAATGCCAAACCATAGTGAGCCTGAAGTCCATATTATCCATTTACTTTGATATCTGAAATCACCATGCCAGGGTTTTGAATCAAATTAACATATTAGAATCATGTGAATTAAGCCAGGGACTCCATGCAAGAGGTAATGGTTAAACCGGCAAGAGTTAAAATATTTTGATTAACAGATGACTTTAGCTAATTGTGACAAAGAATGACATAAAACAATTATCAATTTTTGATTTCTTTCATGATATTGAAGTATATTAATTGAAGGGATGATATATATTTACAGGACACTTAGGGCTTGATCGGCAAGCATAGATTTCTCAGGGGAGATTCCCTCCCACCACCCAATTGCCCTCCACTGTGGGATTGTGATTGTTTGGATAACAGGGAGAGGCGGGGATATTGTCTCACATCAAATTCAGAATTTAAATAGGACTCATGCATTATAGAAGTCTGGCCAAAGTTTCATTATCCTCAAATTACAGAAATAATTTGCAACGGAAAATAAAATGCATGGTATTTAGTAATCATGGTGGCTAGACCCTTCCAATAATCGTTGACTGTTGTTGGTCACAATTGAGCTGCCGCTAGCCCCAAGCATTATGCCCATTCGAACCATTTTCATGTTATTATGGTTAGACTAATGTATATGCTGCCATAGATGCCATTGCGTGCAGCTATGAAAAAGCTCTGTAACCAAATATCAACTAAATAATCAATGCAGCAAATTAAACTGTGGAAGAGATTAATCATCACCTAGAACCAAACCTGTTAGAGATTAATTGATCGGGAGGGAGGCGGGGAGCCGTTGGATCGTCGTCATCAGAAACTCTATACTCTATAGAAGCACTCCAAAAATATTCAAATCTTATCAGAAAGCACTCAAAAACTTCCGTGTTCATATCCCTATGTAAGGACCACAGAAAAATGCAGTTGTTGACTCTGCTCTCCTAAAAATCCCACTTTACTTCAACTTCCTTTTTCAAAGTGGCTAGAAGGTTAAATCCAGGCACCTCAAAAGAAATTAACCAATACATGAGTTCTAATAAAAGGATTAGGTTGTGGTCACAGTAGTAATCTGACTGTGAGAAATGAGTCATGCAAAAAAGGATGAAGGATTAGTGCTAAAACATGGCAATAATAAGGCAGCACTAACCTGAGAAATATCAAGAGCCTTTCTTCCACTTCATCAGAAAAAGGATTGGTGTAACAATTTATGGGGAATATTGTCGATAGGAAACAACTTACTAAAATTCTGCATGAAAACAATTTAGTTCCTTTCCATCAATTTGTGAAACAATTCAAGAACAGCATATCGAAAGCCTGTTTAGAAGAAGCATATATATATTAGTCAAAGTAGGGCAATACCTTTCAGAAAATACGAAAAGTTCAAACCTTTTTTTTTTCGCCAATGCCAAAAGGTTCAAACCTGTAGGAAAGGCAAAAACATGAGAATGATTCACATAGTATTGTGGTAAAAATTGTGCTCATCCTGCATCAGGGCGTCCACCATCGTATAGAGAGTATAGTAGCTGGAACAACTATTACCTTAAATACATATGCAGCAAGCCACCACGAACAAGTTTGATTATTTTGTTTGAAGTCATTCCACAAACACTTCCGAAGCACTTCTTGGTACTGTTGCAGATGCAGTGATGCAAACAATCATCTCGGACTTATTTGGGCTAGGGAAAGAGTCCAAGCTGTGCACTGATTTTTATCTCGTGTTCTAATCAAAACAAATGAAAAACTGAGCCATGCTCGGGCCAAGACAATGAAGATATACCAATCAATCAGGGAGCAGCAAATCGAAATGCTCACATGTGTTACTTGCCTCCATGTGTTTTGGCCGCCGTAGGTGGACACCTCCCATTCTTGGATGGCTGCGAGCTCGTCCGTTCCGGTTGTCACGTCGGCGCTGGGAGTCTTGCCGGCGACCGTGGTGGCAGGAGACTGAGCGAGTGGGCGGCCATCTGGCTGCGTACAACCAAAGGGTTCAGGGACAGCCGTCGGTCGAGGTGAATCTGGGATGGCCGCCGGTGAAGGCGATCCGATCTGGAGGGAGGCGCGATAGAAAGAGGAGGGAGGGCGCGGTGATTTTGCTGGGGAAGGGGAGGGGAGGCGAGGCGAGGCGAGGATCGGATCGGGAGGGAGGTGGGGAGCCGTTGGATCGACGTCATCAGATGATTTTCGATCGTTGGATGTGTCACACGATTAATGAACTATAGGGTAGGGTAGATTTTGGTTGGAGTAGAACATATCCATCCATATCCTCCCACCGTCGACTCCGCGAGTGCTCACAGTCCACCAAACAGCAACCCACCGAAAATAAATCGCGAATATCCGCAGCTGCTTTGCAATTGTGGCGCGCCGCGCTGCGTCAGATTTCTCCTCTTCGGTTCCCCTCGCCAACGTGTCCCACCACCCACCGTCTATTTTGTCCCCTCTAAAACCCTCCCTTTCCCCCGCATCCACTGCCCTCCCTCTCGCCGCCGCCACTTCCCCCTCCCTGACGCTTCGCCGCAGCAAAAGGCGGAGAGAGCGGCGCGCGCGCGGGAGAGAGAGAGAGAGAGAGAGAGAGAGAGAGAGAGCCGAGAGGAGCAAGCGAGAATGTCGCCTATGCTGGCGACGCTGCCGGACGTCACGGCCGTCCTCCACTCCCCGTCGGCCTCGCCGCCGTCCGGCCTCCGCGCGCCGGCGGCTGTGGGGATGGGGATGGCGAGGACGCGCTTTCTCGCTCCGCGGGCGGCGGCTTCGGCGGCCTCCGCCGTCTCCGCGAAGCCGGCGGCGGTGGCGCCGCTGTACGCGGACCGCACGGTCGTCCGTATCGGGCTCCCCAGCAAGGGCCGCATGTCCGAGCAAACCCTAAGCCTCCTTAAGGTCTCGCACATCGTCTCCGTTCCTGCTTCCATCTATCGAATTCTGTATTTACGTGGTGATTTTGTTGACTTTGTGTTGTTATTATGCTGTTCATGCCTCGTGGTGCAGAGTTGCCAATTGTCAGTCAGGCACCTCAACCCGCGGCAGTACACCGCAGATATCCCGCAGGTGAGGTTTCCATCTCCATTCATTGTCTTCTATCAGTTCGTCATTTCTGTACTGGAAATTGGCCTACTATCGAATTAGTAGGCCACTTAGGCTCTCTGATTCATTGATAAGTATACGTATGGGCTAGTCCATTTTCAAAGCATTGCAGTTTACCATTTCCTGTATATGCACTATTGTTAGTATGAATGCCCTTTTGATGGTTGAATAAATACACAATAGCAATTCCAAACTAAGGCCCGGTTTAGTTCCAAAGTTTGAACCCCAAAAACGTCACATTGAACTTTTCTACACACAAATTTCCAACTTTTCCGTCACATCGTTCCAATTTCAATCAAACCTCCAATTTTAACGTGGAACTATACACACCCTAAAGTTACTTTATCCCTTCGACAGTATGAGTGAAATACTGCCATCTTATACAATATTATATTTTTAGTTTATTTCTTCCCTTCAACAATTCGAATTTTGTCTGAACTTCTGGTGCACTGATGGATGAAGCAACAGAAAATTTGTCCCTTAAAATGATTCAAGCATCCATGTCAATTTAATACCCCATCGATCACATTGTGTGTTCACAATACAAGGAGATGTCCTTTTAGAAACAGTAGTCATTTTTAATGAAACCTAGCATAGTTATTGTACCTTTTCCACACTTGCATATGGTTTTAAAGTTTGGAGAGATTTTAGTTAATTTATTTCATTTAATATGGGTAGCATTAGCAGCTTTACCTTCCTATGACTTTGTCCCTGCATGATCTGCAGCTATTTGTGGAAATGTGGCTGCCTGTTTAGAAAATTAGTATTGGAATATAACGGTGTAGGAGATAGCTAAGGTAAAAAGTCGCAGTGCTATTTAAATCACATGTTTTGATTTTTTTCTTTCCTTTATGCAGGTCCCAAACTTGGAGGTTTGGTTTCAGAGGCCCAAAGATATTGTCCGCAAACTACAATCTGGGGATCTTGACCTTGGCATTGTTGGTTTTGACATAGTCAGTGAATATGGGCAGGTATATTTTGGGAATTAATGCTCAATGTTTTAGCTTGGGTTGTGCATACCTCTAGTTTCATACTAAGTTTCTTCTATACTTATTTATAGCATACATAATGTTCTTAATTTAATATTTATTTGACTTTCTTAGCAAGGCTTTAATAGATTTATACTTGTACTTATCTGAGATTTCCTGTGGCAGGGTAGTGATGATTTAGTAGTTGTTCATGATGCTCTCGAGTTTGGACATTGTCGTTTGTCCCTTGCGGTATGGTGTTCTAGAATTGCATCCATGCGTACTAGTTGTTACTTGGTTGAAGTTTGTATCTGTCTGAAACTGTCAAATTGCATGATCAGGTTCCTAAGGAAGGCATTTTCGAGAATATAAATACTCTGGAGGATTTGGCAAATATGCCTGAATGGACACAAGAGAGACCATTGCGTGTTGTTACAGGATTTGGATATGTATGGTCGTGAATAAACTCAAAGTTGTTCAAGTGCTCCCCCCCTCTTGGACATTAATTTGCTGTTCATTTACCTAGTTATTTTATTGTATTGCAGCTAGGAGAAAAGTTTATGAGAGAAAATGGTTTCAATCATGTTTCGTTTTTAGCTGGAGATGGAGCTCTTGAATCATATCCCGCTGTGAGATTGCACTTCTCTAATAACTTACTTAGGTTTCTTTGTAACTTAAACTTCCTTTCTTTTTTGTACTTCTTTGTTTATCTAGTTGATATATTGATGGCACAATTCTGTTCCTCCATAATAGTTATATTTAGATCCTAGTAAAACCAAATTTGCATATTTCTGTCCCAATATTTCAGCTTACAAGATTGGTATTTGCATGGTATTGTCTGTACCGCTGTACTATTGTTTGTTATTTCTATTTTATTATGATGTTAGTATGTTACAAAGCTGCATGGAATTTAAGTATACCAATACCATACTTTACTGTAATTTGAATTTGAATTGTAATAGATCTGAACTGAAATTTTTCTTTACTTCTTTATTCTATATTGGCATGTTTGTCTTGATTCTTGATATGTGAACTTGTGTGTTCTTACATAATACACAATTAGCCTATCAAGGTTAACAAATGCTAAGAATTCTTTTTTCCTCTTGTGAAGATGGGTATGGCTGATGTTATCGTGGATCTTGTGAGTAGTGGAACAACCTTACGTGAGAATAATTTGAAGGAAATTGATGGTGGAGTAGTTTTGGAAAGCCAGGTAAGCCTAACCTCTCCCTCCCTTCCTCTCACGCGTGCACACATGCATGTGGGAGAGCAGATGCCTGGTATTTTAATTGACATTTGCTTCATCAAAAGATAAATTGTGCTCATTTACAAGATATGTAATATCACGCAGGCCACGCTTGTCGCATGTAGGAGATCGCTACACAAACGTAATGGTGTCTTGGAGATTACGCATGAGATGCTTGAAAGATTAGAGGCTCACCTCACAGCAACTGGGGAGATAATGGTAAACCAATTTTGTAGCTTAAATTGGGTGATTACTCAATTAATTGCTTACTTATTATACTTTACATTGCCATATAAGGTCACAGCAAACATGAGGGGGAACAGTGCGGAAGAAGTGGCAGAAAGAGTTCTCAGCCAAACATCGTTATGTGGATTACAGGTATCACTAAAAGTATCCAAAGTAGTATTTTACCTTTTTATATACTGACCATGAATATGTGCACTTATGTGGCAGATGCTAAAATATCTCTTTAAAAATAATATTATTTTCCACATTCATAAATTAGTACTCTATAATCTTGAACTGGAAATATAATTGTATTGTAGCTGCTCTAATATCTAGACCTGATTAATCTTCATCATAATCTGGGCAATTTAAAGCTTTTAGGTCCTTTGAAATAAAACTAGTTTTGCATTTCAAACTTATAGCAAAAGCTTTGCTCATGATTATCTGACTGGAACCACTGTAGTTTGAAATACTGATGTGGAAAATCACTAAAGCTTATGAGTTGATTCACTCATTTTGATTTAAACAGGGCCCAACCATAAGTCCAGTCTACCGCTCACGTGATGGGAAGGTTGCTGTGGAATATTATGCGATTAATGTAGTAGTTCCACAGAAGTCTCTTTACAAGTCCATTCAACAGCTGAGATCTGTAAGATATTTTACCTCAATACTTTTAAACGGAAATGTGTGCCTATCTCCCCTTATTCTTCCTTTTCCTTTTCTGTTTCATGTGGGCAATTGTCTCTTATCTTTAGAAATTTTCTAATGTTGTAGTAAAAGGTATATTTATGTGCTTATATGAGTAATTATCAAAAGATGTTTCTGTGCTATTCTCACTGCTGTCAGCGCAAAAGATAAATCTGATATGGGAGCTCATAATAGAACTTATTGTCAGAACATATATGGCCCTTGCTATATATTTTTTGAACGTGTATGGCTTAGTTCCATTGATAAATCCAATTGTTTTAATGTTTACTCATTAACTTGTAACTGCAGATTGGTGGCAGTGGAGTCTTGGTGACAAAGCTGACCTACATATTTGATGAGGAAACTCCTAGATGGCGCAAACTACTTTTGGAGCTGGGGTTGTGACTTGGTGTGAAGTCTGCCATACTTCTCTGTCAATGACCCTTTTAGCATCGGTTTACTTATGCTCGCTGAAGTATACTACAACCATAATCAGAAATGAGCTCTCGTTTGAAGTGTCTGCGGTGCTTATTTGAGAGGAAATTTTGGTCTGTGCCATCGTACATTGTGCTCGTCTAGTTATACCTTTGACAAGCATATGGGTTGAAATACCTTTTATGTACCTGTTGATATAATTGTGAGACCTTATTGCCTTGTTGGATAGGTGTGCGTATGAATTGTACCTTTTCTTGCGTGACGCTGAATAAATTGGGCTTTCTGCAATAAGATGGATGGTGTAATTCCACCCCGTAGCAAATCTGTCCGCCTCCTATGATGCAAGGCTCCTGCTATCTTTATCATTTTGGGGTTGACCCGGGGTTACTATGGAAGAGTTTGACACCAAATTTGCTCTTGGTGCTGGATCTGGGATGATCAGGGAATTCCAAATTACCAATTCTAATTTTTCTTGTCAAGTTCCTTTCCTCCTTTCTTTTTACTTGTCTTGAATATTGCCAGTATTTACAGACACATCTGTACATTTGCTTTGCCCGGCAATTTTCATGGTCAAATTGATAGAGCAGAGACAGAACACCAACCATTTACATGATGATATTGCTTTCAGAATTTAAGTTCCATGAAAAAGTAATCCAATATGAGATGGCGACCCTTTGCACGTGCAGGTATAGTGTAGACATGACAAACAGTTTACATAATACTGCACACATATTATCTTTGATAGATTTTTGCATATTTTTACACAATTGGAAGCCTTATACTCACTCAGTCACTGATGGCGCACACACAATAAAAACTGTTTAAAAACTGAACCAAATTCAGAGCAGAGCTGGTGCACATTTTCTCCCAGCTGCTTATTTACTATCGGCAAGCACGAGGGTCACGGCTACAAACTACACGATCAAGTCATGGTGCATCACGCCTTTAGCTGCAGACGTGCAGAGCCTCACACATTTCGCCGTGCGCTTACCCGGACCTCGAGCGGCACTGCCATCTCGCACGACAGGCGGAGCACCTCCGACAAGTCGACGGCGCCGGACGCCGGCGTCCACTCGAACTCGTGCAGCAGCGTTGCCATCCAGGCGGTCACGGTCGTCATGGCCAGTGACTTGCCGGGGCAGCTCCTCCTGCCGGACCCGAACGGCACGAGGCGGCCGTCGGCGCCGAGCACGGACACGCCGTGCGCCTTGCCGCCGGGGAGGAACCGCTCCGGCTGGAACTCGAGCGGCCCGTCCCACACGTCGGCGTCGCGGCTCATCGCCCACTGGTTCACCATGGCGGTGGTGCCGGCCGGGACGAGGTGGCCGTCGACGTAGGTGTCGGATATGGCCCTGTGGCGCCACGAGAGGAGCGGGCCCGGCGGGTGCATCCGGAGAGCCTCCTTGAGCAGCGCCTGCAGGTAAGGCAGCGACGGCACGGCGGACTCGGCGACCGTGTTGCTCCGCCCGACCACCGCGTCGAGCTCGCGGTGCACGTTGGCTTGGACGTCGGGGTGGAGGACGACGCGAGCTAGTGTCCACTCCATCAGCACGGCCATGGCGTCAGTTCCTCGAAAGATCATCTCCTGATAATTTAATGTAACCACGGTTTTATTATTTACTCATTTGGTTATGTAATACGTACGTCAGGGAGTAACTGCTACCATCCGTTTGTATGATTCTTTCTACATATAAAATCTGAAAGAAATAGGGAAAAAGTTGGTGGAATTTTGCATGGGGGTAGCTTTTTCTAAAAAAAGGTTTTATTTTGTTTTTCAGATTTGATCACAACAAAAGTTAGTTTTGCATGATGTGTTTACACCTCTTTTATAGAACTGTTTGATGCCATATTAATCCAAGCACGCCAAAATATCAAAGTACACGGATCGTACCCAAAGCACGGCGGCGATGTCGGCGTCGGCGAGCCCCTCGCTCTCCTGCAGCGAGAGCAATATGTCGACGAAGTCACGTGCCTCTCCTCCGGCGATCGCCTTGCCACGGTGCTCCTGGATGATGCCTCGCACGAAGCGGTTCACCCGTGGCATGAGCTCGGCGCACCGTGCTCCGACGCCCTGCGGGTCAACGGCGGCGAGCCCCGGGAAGTAGTCGCACCAGTTCTCCTTCCCGAGGAGGTCGTACCCTTCGTGCACCATCTCGAGCAGCTCCTCCACCTCCTCCCCGGACTCCGGCGCGCCGCGCGACACGTCGTACTCCTTGCCGAACACGAACCGCATGATGTAGTAGAGCGACGCGCGCCGGAGGACGCCGCGCACCTGCACCGCGGCCTCCCCGCCCGCGCCGCGCAGCGCGGCGACCACGCCCCCCGCGACGCGCGCGCGGTACGGGGCGAACGCATCCACCTGCCTCGGGCCGAACAGGTGGCCCGCGGCGACGCGCCGGAGCGCGCGCCAGTACGGGCCGTGCTCCGCGAAGCCGATGGAGCGGTGGAACATGAGGCCGTACGCGGCGTGGTTGAGCGGCCGGTCGGCGAACGCCGGGTTGTCGAGGATCTCCTTGGCCACGTCCGGGTGCGACGTGACGACCGCGCGTACCGGGCCGAGCGACAGCGCCATGAGCCTCTTGGCACCCGGCCGGCGCGCCGCCTCGGCGGCCAGCGAGCAGTGCGCCAGCCCGGACATGAGGCCGAGGCTTCCGACGACCGGGAGCCCTTTCGGCCCTGGGATCGAACACCTCGGGCTCTGCCCCCTCGCCCTCCAGTACTTGCCCCATGCAGGGCCACCCGGGTGAGCCCAGTAGAGCAGAGCAGTGCCTGCCCATGCAAGGCATGCAAAGATCGCGAGGTAGACGAAGCTCGTGGCCATGGCTGACAGTGTGGCAGCGCTCTCATTTTGCCCTGAGATGGGCGGGAGGAAGGTCAGTGGCAGCACCCACCAGTTCTCAGCTGCTGAGCTCTCCATTTGCAATATTGCACTGTGCTGCTGCTGTGAAGTTCTGTGTGCTCTGAGCTGCAGCTCGGGGAGCTGTATTTATAGGAGTTTTGGAGCGAACATTCCGTCATTCCTCCTCCGGTGTCTCCTGGCAAAGATGATTCAGTTACAATCATTGGCAATAAAGAAGACTTTGCAGTGCACCGTTGAGTATAGTCCAGTACAGTGGTCCTGGTTCCTCTGTTTTTCCATTCAGGTGATCACTGACCAGGTAGTTCAGTTTAGAGAAAATAATCAAACCAGCCTAGCTAGTGTATGTAAACTGCATGGAAATCGAGGAGAAATTGGTCTCAGTATCTGCTAAGTGAAAGGTTCAACGAGCGGTATACGGTACAACTCCTGTGTTGTACTACTACTTGGTCTCCAACTTTTATTCTGTCGCAATCCTAACTGGCCACACGTACGTTCTTCAGATTAGTCTAGCTTCAGTTCGCGACACCTGTACTCCTGCTAACCATACTTTTTTGGCAAGTCCTAAATTATGAGAAGCCTGGGGTACCAACAAACCATAGCCCAATAAGTCTGCAATTGCAGCTTACGTGTTGCTGATATATAGATCTCACTATATTGTGGGTGTAGAGTCGTTGAGAGAGCGTTGCGGCTGCTTGTTTTCTCGACAGAGTTTGTTTTCACATGCTTTGTTTAGGGCGTCATGAGGACATTCACGCAAGACGCAACGACTGCGCATGCAGGTGCTAACTAAAATTTTATATTGTGCATCAGTTGGTGTGGAACACAATAGGAGTTAGTTAGGCATGCTTGCTTGGTTTTTATGCTTTATGCATGAACTGTCCTACACTAGGATCAGTCAGCGGTAGCGCTTGTACCTGTCAGAGTAGTTAATTATACACTAACTATAGTACCATTATTGGATGGACCAAAAGATTAATTACACTGACTTGCTTAGCCTCGTCATTAGCAGTACGTATGTGGGAGTAATTTCGTCACCCCGCAAAATCTTCTATGATAATGTCCCCATCCCTGCAGGCAGGGATATGTACAAGTACAACTAGCCGAACTTTATGTATGCACATGTACGTGTAGTATCACCTGTGCAATGTGTGAGCAGTTGCGCAGGAACTTATCAGGAACACGAGAGCAAAAACAAATGAAATTAATGCATTCTCTCCTTATGAAAATATAACAACTTCTAGCTTTTAAAATTTGTCCCAAAATATAACAATTTCTTCACCAACATTCTCTTTTTAATCAATCACAATTCCCCACCATTCAATTTTCCCACCTACCTCCACTTCTCCTCCAACCACAACACTCGATCCCCTATTTAATCCTACCAACTTTCTTAATATCCGTATTTAACTCTAAAAATACTTATATTTTGAGTCGGATGGAATTCAAGTTAAGACTGTTTTAAATCATTCAACACAATCGCAAGGTAATTCAGCTATAAGTTTACCAAAACACAATTGGGCGGGCGGAATCTAAAGTGGATTGAGTACGTGGTTAGTTCCGCAAATCGTCTGCGCCCATTGTTTCATCGAACCAAATAACTTCGTTTCGTGCCGTTTAGGTGTTTAGCTGCTGCAGTTCTACATGCATAAACAGCGGATCCACTTAAAAAAAAAAATCCAAAACACCGAACTGAACCTAGTACAATTAGGATTGAAATACTCTGACTAAAATGTGAACCCTCTACCGAGCAGAACCACATATCAATGACTTTGTCTTAAGGAAGTACGCCCTGCATTTTTTTAATAAATAAAGCCGTTGACTTTTAAATATATATTTAACCATTCGTCTTATTAAATTTATATGAAATATAAATCAATAAAAGTGATAAAACAATTCACAACAAAAATAACTTATAATTACGTAAAATTTTTAAATAAGATGAATGATTAAATGTGTGATATATATAAAAAATCAACACGTCATCTATTAAAAACATGTAGTAAGTCAGTACACCACATGTCCTACTGTCTTGCATTAGATCCGCCACTACATACTGGAACGCACGCGAACGGCGCACAACCACCTGAGAGTAAAGATACTAGTATAGCTCACTTTCTACTATTAGCTTATCTTAAAGCTAACATATATAATAAATTAGATATAAGGTTGGCTATAATTTTCTTCTCCTCTCTCTATCTCTCATACATTTAATATATTTGTCTTGAGATTGTGTTAAGTTAGCCTTTGCATGAGAGTCAATCCCCTTGATTTTTTGTTACTTTTATATCTCACTATTATTATACTTGCTCTGGAAGCTGAAAGAGCTGACCCGCGAGGCCGCGACTGTTGCATAACTCCTTGGGAAGTACGCGGGGACAACCGCGCGCCTAACATAACGCCCCTGGTGCCAACACCATCGTGCGCATGGACAGCGCTCCCGCCGCCACAAACACATCTATCGGGCGGCTTCCGCGCGTGATCCGCCACCGAAATGCACCCGCCGCGACGCTCTCATTCTGCCGGAGCGCCGGTACCACGCGCCCGGCGGAATGAAAATGCGGCCGCTACTACGTGACAGGATGCCACTTTCCAGCGAACTCGTCAACATCCGCGCGCATCCCCATTTTTTTTATCTGAGCAAAACAAGAAATATTTTTTTTTATCTAAGCAGGGCGGTGTGAATTTTTATTTATAAACAGGACGGCGTGATTTGGTAGCGTCCCGTTAGCCTAATTAGAGCAAGTTTAATAATATAGCTCACTACTAGCTCCAATTTATATATAACCAATCTAATAGTCAATTTATATAGTAGTTGCTTACTATACTATTAATATATGGTCCCCTATCATATACGCTCTGTATCTTACAGTCCGTGTTGCAGCTGGCTACAGATCTGTAGCCCGCTGTTTTTTTCTCTCATCTTTTATCTCACTAAAATATATTTATAGCTAGCTAATAGTCTACTATTGTACTTGCTCTTAGACGGAGTCTTTTACCCCTATGCCATTAAGAAAGTTGGAGGTTACGCGTGTGTCACAAAAAAGTTTTGAGTTGCATGTATACCATGACGTAAACTTTTGTTTACCCGTGTGCCATTCCATCCACCTTCTATTAGAGAATGAGCTCTGACATGTGGGACCCACGTATGAAAATGACTAAATTGCCCTTGAAGCATTTTCATCTCTACTACTCCTCTCGCGCCTCGAACCCTAGCCGCTGCCGCCGTTCGTCGCCGTCGCCGGCACGCCGCCGCCGCCTCGCCTCGTTTGTCCGCCGCCGGTTGTCGCCGGCACGCCGTCGCCACCGCCTCGTCTATCCGCCGCCGCCTCTCTAGCAGCCGCCGCCGGCGGTCGTTGCCGTCGCCAGCACGCCGCCTCGCCTTGTCTATCCGGCAGCGCGCCTCGTCTATCCGCCGTCGCCTCTCTAGCTGCCGCCGCCGCCGGTCGTCGCCGTCGCCCGCACGCTGCTGCCGGTCGTCGCCGTCGCCGCTGCCTTGCCTTGCCGGCACGCCGCCGCCGCAAAAGTGGCTGAAATGGAACAATGGCAAAATAGATCTTTCAAACCTCCGTTAGTCTCCATTAGTGATGATTCCATCCAAAGTGGCGTACAGGTAAACAAAAGTTTGTGTCATGGCATATAGGTGACTCAAAATTTTTTTTGTGGCACACACGTAACCTCCAACTTTTTTAATGACGTAGGGGTAAAAGATTCTCTTAGACGCGGTCTATCTGGAGCGTCCAGTCTTCCAGCGGACGCGACGTTGTTATAGCGTCCAAGGTTCCTAAAAACACATTCATCTGCTCACAGTACCCCAAATCAGAAACCCACCATTGAAGCACCGATCATGAGCCTCGGCGGCGGCGGCGGTGGCGGCTACCAGTGGCGCTAGTTCATCACGATCGAGCCTTGGAGTGTGTGCCCGTGGCCGTTCTGGGTGCGCATCCACGAGACTGAGTCTCTCGGCCTCACGCGCGGCGTCCGGCCATCTGGTTAATTAGTCATCCTCTTACACGGCCATGTACTGGTTGTATGATTACCTCTTTTCGATTTTTGCATTCAAGAGTAAATGAGTAAATCCCGTGTGGTATTCTTTTCTTTATTCATACATTGCACTGATACTGCCTCAGGCGATAGCTGTTTCGTGCTTATGTTTTAGAGGACAATGACCGAAATATGAGCAACAGCCATCGTAGCAAGTGCTTGTAAGCTAATTTGTCTGTTCATTCTGGCCTGTTTTGTCAACATAGCAAGATGATTAAGGAGACAATAGTCAATAGTGTGCACATAATCTGGAAAAATGATTTAGTTTTACTGTAGGACCAATCACCATACAATCCTTATTTTTGAGTTGCAGAAAAAAATATACCAGTTGTAAATTGTTTGACATGCTCTATTAATTTTTTTAAGGTAACTAGTAAGATAAGGGCTACTCAAGATGGGCTAGGTCGGTCAGCTGCAAGAAGTGATGGAGAGCTAGGCTTATTAGATGGAGATCAAACTTTAGTTCAGCAAACTGAACAAAGTGTTTCAGAACGTTTTAGTAGCACTGCTGTGGATGCCCCATTGCCAGCTCAAAATCTCAAAAGTTTGGGAAAATGTAAGTTATAGCTTGTTTCATATACTTGTTTCCAAAAAATAAAATAAAATAATTGACTAATTTTTACCCTATGTATGCAGGCTAATGATGGGGTGTAAGAGTGTCAGGTTTCACCGTACGTGTTGGTGGCATTCCATACCATTTATTTATGTGAGCCGCTATTGAAGAGGCTTGGATTTTATCAAGTTGCTTAGATGGGTGGAATGGGTATATATGTGCAGTCTATAAGTATAAGCGATGTATACTCAATGCAAAGGACTACCGTGCATATTACAAAGGAGTACATCTGCATCTCGCAGCATCGATGATGATGATAGTTATTTGATCGATGCACTAAAGTTTTTAATCATAATCTCCATCTAGCGCTGCAACCATTGCAGGATATAAATAGAACAAATCTAAAAATCCGCTACTTGATTAGTACTGATGTCTAATCAATTCGAAACAACCAAAAGAAATACCTTAGAGCAAATAATCTGCGATCCCCACTTGAATTCTGATCATCTAATGTAAGATTTGGGCATTATTAGTTCTCCAGTAAGAGAAAATTAGGAGAGAAGATTAGGGATATGAACTGTAGGATAATGAAGAAAGACAGCAATAGGCCAGGTACCAGAACTCAGCAGCGTGCAATTCCGATCCGTTTCGTTATCTTTCTTGCGTGTGTGCAGTTGGTCGGGCAAGGCCGCTATTATGTTTCCGCGTCCAGGTTGTCGTTCAAGGACACGGTAAACACCAGGCGTCCAAGTTAGGCGCTGGCAAAGGGCAGCATCCCCATGAAAACAACAGGACGCTACATGACCACAACGTCCTGCTTATTAATCTAATTTAATTTCTATGATGCTTAAACAAAAAAAATATATTTCTCATCCTGCTCAGATTAAAAAAAATCGGGCGCGCATCCGTGTGTACGGGGAACGCACGCACACGTAGGTTACGCAGCCAAGCAGCCCGAATCGACCGCAGGTTGGGTGAGGTGGCCGTGATGGTACGTACTACGTACTACCGCAACTCCGTCACGATACGAAAGTGGGATCGTCCAAGAGCATCTCCAACAGCCTCTCCAAATCAAACTCTCCAAACACTCATATAGCCAACTCTCCATCTGATTTAGAGCATCTCCAACAGTCTCCTTATTCAACTCTTTAAGTTAAATTTTAGCAATTTTAAAGTAAAATCGTGCTCCAACAGACTAGCTAATCGGATGGCCAAGCCATCCGGCAAGCCAAACTACTCCTCCCGCCGGCCAAATTTGGCCAGCCAAAATAGCCTAGCCAAATCGTGGGTCCCACCGCTTTCCCCCCCTCTCTCTCTCGTCAGATGAACGCCAGCGCCGCGTCTTCGTCGCTTCGCGCCGCCGCCCATCCACGCTGGCGCCGCCCGTCCGCCGGCTCCGCCCCTCTGTGCCGCCGCCCCTCCGTGCCGCCGCCTCCGCGCCGTCGCCCCTCCGCGCCGCCCCTCCACAGCGCCGCCCCTCCACGGCGCTGCCCTTTGCTTTGCCGACGCCGCCGGGGCCACCCCTCCTCCATCGTCGTCCTTTGCCAGCGCCGCCCTCCGTGCGACGATGAGAAGGAAGGAAAGAGAAAAAGAAAAAGAAGGAAGGAGAAGAGAGAGAGGGGGGGGGGGAAGAAGAGGAGTGGAGACTGACATGTGGGTCCCTTGTTATTTTGGAGAGTATTAATAGAGAGTCTGTTTGACTAGCCAAATTAAATAGAGAGTTGGCTATATGAGTGTTTGGAGAGGCTAATTTGGAGAGGCTGTTGGAGATGCTCTTAGCTAGTCAAACTACATGCTTACTCCAACAAACTCTCTATTAATACTCTCCAAAATAAAATCAGACCCACATGTCAGCCTCTCTCCCCCCTTCTTCTTTCTTTTTCCTTCTTTTCCCCTTTCCTTCCTTCCTATCGAGGTGTCGACCACACTGTTGTCGACGGCGGCCGACGCATGGCGCGCGGTGGTGCGACGACGCGGGGAGGCGAGAGGCGGCGCGGGGAGGCTGCCGGATCTAGAGGCCGCCGCTGGCTTTGCGGCGACGAGGCGATGGCGGCAGACAAGGTGGGAGGCGGTAAGCGATGGCGCCCGACGACCTCGACGACAACCCCGACGACGACCTCAATGATGACGACGGCGCCCCCGACGACCTCGACGACGACGCCGCCGCCGCCCCTGATGACCTCGACGACGCCCTCGGTTGTAGATGACGGTGGCTTCGGCAGTGGGGCGGAGGGGCAGTGCCGGCAGAGGGAGGGCGCCGGCGCGGCGGAGGCTGGAGGGGCGCCGAATCTAGGGGATGGGTAGAGAAGTTGCGTGATGAGGAGGAAGTCGTGATCTGGGGAGGGGGAGAGTGTACGGGATGGGAGGGGGGGTGGGGAAAACGCGTGGGGCCTACAATTGGAGAGGTGATTTTAGCTGGCCAAAGTTGGCCAGCGCGAGGAGAAGTTTGGCCAGTCGGATGGCTTGGCTAGCCAGTTAGCTAGGCTGTTGGAGTGTGTTTTTATTTAAAATTACCAAAATTTAACTTGGAGAGTGGGATAAGAAGGCTGTTGAAGATGCTTTTACGCTAGATTTGGCGAGAGATCGCCAGGATCTTGCTTTACAGCGACCCCAATTCTCTGCATGCGGACTTCCGTTTGTCTGAATCCTTCTTATGGTTTTGTACTTCAGTTCAGTGCACTGAGCCTAGCTAACCACGGATCCTTAATAAGATGGGTAGTTTGGCCTCTGAATACAGATCGTACGCTTGCAATTTGTGAGCGTGATACACATGGTTCGGCACATCGCAATGATTCAATGGATCATCATCATTGCACGCATGCAATCAGAAAAAAAGATCAAGTACGATATATTACTCCTAGTTGTTATCAGTAGTTGTTGCAGGGTATATTGACTGGCTATACATAGTGCTGCACGCAGGGAAATAGGGGCATCTTCCCTGCAGATGGTGAGACACTGTGCCTAACCTAATTTGCTGAGCTAAGCTCCAGTGCAGACTAGCTCCCCTGATTCTAGCTACTTCAGAATACATATAAACAATTCTCCGCTCTATACGTTTTAGGGGTCAAAATTCGGATAGAATTGGATTCGATCAAAGATTTAAGCGAGCAAAGTAAATCTGATCGAGGCAAGCCAGTGCACGCACGGGCTTCGCAAAAGCGACATTTATGGTTAAATTTGATTCCTGCTCCTTGGCCAATGCGATGATCCATTGCTTTGACTTGTCAATATCAGGACCAGATGCGCAACTAACTGATGATTTTGTCCTCAGCAATGCAAGGAGATATCCATTTGTCAGTGGAGAACCCTAACTGCCAAAAAGTCGAAAGTGAAAAGACGGGCATGCGATTCTGATATACGCAGCTTTTTCGATGATAAATCGAAAGCAAATCCTTTCTTAGGGCCAATTTGTCTGTATAAATATTTTTGAATTGAATAGAATTGATTCGATCTGGCACTCATTTTATATTTGGCAGAATCGAACTTTCCTGTTTCTGCACACTTGCGGAGCAATTTTCTGTTGCTGCTGCATGTATAGCCCACTTCCTCTCTCCTGTTACGTTTGATCTACTCTATGATCCATACAATAAGTTAATGAACCACTTTGTATACAATACAAATGGAATAATCTTCCTGAACTTTTTCACAGTTATTATAGCTCAACGACCCAATCCAAATTATCCATCAATCAGGCCATGTATTCTTAGGTCTTCGTGTTGTTGCCTACAAATCCACTCTAGTGAAAACAAAGGACGCCGACGTTTTATAAAAACAAAGAGGTGCTCTTACACATAGCACCACTTACTAATCTTTAGCTGTTCTCCTCAAAAGTTGCCTTGCTACAATAATCTTTCAAGCTAGTTAATGATCACACAGAATGTGGCTTTTGATTGATCCAAATACAACTAGTACCAAAGCCTTATAATCAGTTATATGTGCTCAATAAGATATAGCAATGCCAACACTACACCTACTTGAAAAGTGTTTATTTCACTATGCTCCTGTCACTGGCCCATAGGCTCTTAGCATATATTATACATAGAAGCATATGCAAGATCAGTAGATCACACTAAAGTTTGCATGGTTCAGATTGAGCCTCAAGATATTTCAGGATCCAGTGTGAAAGCCTCCTTTTCTGTTGCCAATCATCTCCATTGAATGCAATCTGTAGTAATTAAGGTGGTGTTTGGATCCAGGGACTTAACTTTAATCCCTGTCTCTAGACACTAATTTAGAGTATTAAATATAGACTATTTACAAAAACTAATTACATAAATGAAAGCTAATTCACGAGATAAATTTTTTAAGCCTAATTAATCCATAATTAGAGAATGTTTACTGTAGCATTACATAGGCTAATCATGTATTAATTAGGCTCAATAGATTCGTCTCGCGAATTAGTCCAAGATTATGGATGGGTTTTATTAATAGTCTACGTTTAACATTTATAATTAGTATCCAAACATCTGATGTGATAGAGATTTAAAAGTTTTAGTCCCATCTAAATAGGGCCTAAGAACCGATAGAACAGTACGATTGTTTCAACTCATGGATATGATTATGAAGCGCTATGGACACGCCAAGCCACACGCCCACACTTGATTTGATTTTGCTTATCACCGTGGCATTGATTCGAACAATGTATCTGGAGAGATCACATTTTTCAAAACAAAAAAAAAATCTGGGGAGTTCAGTTCAGACGTAGCACACGCATATGCCCCTAAACGGCTTTAGGGGCTGTTTGGATGGACTAATTTTTAATTCTTATCACATTAGATGTTTGGACACTAATTATTAGAAGTATTAAATGTAGACTATTAATAAAACCTAATCCATAACCCTGGACTAATTCGCGAGACGAATCTATTGAGCATAATTAATCCACAATTAACCTATGTGATGCTACAGTAAACATGTGCTAATTATGAATTAATGAGGCTTAAAAAAATTGTCACGCGAATTAGCTCTTATTTATGTAATTAGTTTTGTAAGTAGTCTATATTTAATACTTTAAAATAATGTCCAAACATCCGATGTGAGATTAGAATTTAGTCCCTGAATTCAAGCATCACCTGAATTCCTTTTCAGCTAGCAGAAGGTTATCCATTGTTTTTGGTTGCATCCTTTATGGCTAAACATACAGAAAATTTCAGAGGCAATTACCTCTGTTAATCTACATCTCACACGTTGCTAAAAAAAATCCGGGCTAGAAGAACCAGTTGTAGTGTTGTACCAGTAATAATTTACATGTAACTCAAATATATTCTAGTGAAAAATTCATCCATGATCAGTATGCTGCTAAAAAAAAATCATTCATGCATATTTGTGAGTTTTCAACTGTGGCAGTAAACTTCTTAAGAACTTCCATACTATAATCTATAATATCTCACATAATCTGCAGCAAAGAATTTGTTCCTCCAGTGCATGGGCAACGACCGAAAAAGGCAAATCACCATGAAATTCGCGGGCTAAAAAGAAAAAGGCAAAACAATCTGGCTGGAATGGAGGGGAAATGGAGCGAATTCTTGCTGTTGCTGCCGTGTAGTTGTGCACTTGTGCGTGGGAATCATCTCGCGCGGCCGGGGAGAAGACCGCATCTGAATCCTCACAGCGACGTCGTGGTCAGTCAGCCGAGCCGTCGTCTGGCGGTGGTAGTGGACTCGTGCAAGGTCCAACTGATCGATCATCGCGTGACTTGACTAGACTTCACTTTTGAGAGGGAGACTTGCCTGGCAATGGTAGCTATTGACTTAGACTTCATATTTCGTCAACTGAGATGCAAAAGCGCTCTGTAGAATTGAATTGCAGATGGAGCAGTTAAGCAGGTCCATCTCTGTCTCTGATTTGGAGCCCTGCTTTGTATAAGTTTAAGGGTTTATTCCACGTAAATTGTTCAATAGATCTAATAGCTAGTTTTAATGTTAGATTTGTTGATTCTTTGGTCTTCTCATTCTCTTTGGTGATCGGTGGCTACCGCATTTGTAAGGTCTTTGATGTCGGGTTGCCCATTATTCAATTGGCAGCATCGGCTTTATCGTTCAGATCACCGGTGTGTTTGACGACGTTGTTTGAGGATTTATAAGATGGTGATCGATTTCGTTTGTATACTTCTATATTTTTGTTTGTACAGGAGTTGATCAAAACTGTGGCTACGCTCATCAGCTCGTATCTCTTATGTTATTCTAGCAAGCAGACTATCTTTATTTCGTTTTGGTAGTTATTCTTATTTGACTATTACGTGTAAAAACACTAATAATCTCTATACAAATGTAATGTACATTGTTTCAATGAGAAAAAAAAAAGATCCAAAGTAGTACCAAAGCGCAATGCTAAGCTGGTTAGGTAGCAGGTTATAAGTTAGCTATAAACACGTGGATGAGATCAGAGAAGAGAGAAAAGGAAATTGGGCTACAGATTTATAACCAACTTCGGCACGAACTTCAAAATGTTATGTGTGTATGAGATGTGGCACTATGTATTAATGATGCAGTATATATTTATAGATAACTATTGCATGAATAGATTATTAAATTGGCTATAGATAATTTGAAGCTACCAGTTGACTATACTATTAAACTTGCTCTTAGTTTGTGTTCGTTGCTTGAAGTTCCTAACTCACTCCTTCTCGTTTTCCGCGTGTACACTCCCCAAACTATTAACGATGCGTTTTTTCAAAAAAAATCTATAGGAAAGTTGCTTGAAAAACTCATATTAATCTATTTTTGTAAAAAAATTATGCATTAATTAGTCGCTCCGTTTTACATGCACCACAAATTAGTTCCCAACCACCAGGAAAAAAACCCCGCCTTATGATTGAATCTGAGCCATCCAGTTTAAGTTTTAGACACATGCATTCATATTTGCGGCTAATTATTATTTCAGTGGTAGCTTAGTAGGTGACATATGCATTGACAGCGACACGCTTGTATCAACTTCATCAATATGAAGATATATCGTACAACGAGATGCTTATGCTAACTTTGTTAATTTCAAGATATACATATTGTTAATTTTAAGATATGCTAGATAATAAAACATCGGTCTACGATGATTTCGTCAATATTAAAATATGCTGAATAATAAGATGTCGGTCTATGATGATTTCGTCAATATTAAAATATATTTATATGCTGGCTTAATTTTTAGAGGTGCTAATAGAGATAAGGGTGTGCGTGTGTACGTTTATAAATGCAAGTATGCGTGTGTATACTAACATCCGCGTCTGTACCGTATTTCGGGGGAAAAAGTAGTGCCAAAGCTGAAATTACTTGACCTCAGCATCAATTACCTTCAGTCTGTACCGAAGTTCAGCTTCATTCGCACCCTCATTCGCATCAGGCAGAGAAGATCATAACGCGCGGTACTCATAACTCAGGGAATCTGTTGTTATTATTCTCCACAAGGAAGATGGGCTGAAATCCCAGAGGCCGGCCTATTCTAGAATCACTAATACGGGCTTCCCGTCGAGGCCCACTACATCACCGTCGAGGCGACCATCACCGACACGCCAACGCGGCACAAACCAAATCGATCGAAAACGAAGCAGTCCCCAGATCCAATCCCTTCTATCTATAAAATTATCCTCGTGCTTCCACGTCATCATTAAATTATGAACCGTTGGATGAATATATTAGATCGTTTCTTAGACGTTGGATGGAATGCAACATAGAGCCCAACTCATTAGTCACCGGGTGAGTCTCTTCGCCTCCTCAGTACCAAATGTAGCCCACATGAACACATTGGCCCATCTCCACACACACCTACATGTATCCAGCCCGTCAATCCGTATAAAAGAGCTTTATGGCTGAACACCCCTTCAGTTGACATGTGCTACCTTAAATTATCTATAAATTTTAAATAGGGCTGTTAAAAAGAATTTCTCCAAAAAAATCTTGAGATTGTACCTCCTATCTAACAAATTATTGTTAACTAAGTCCCGCAGCAATGCGCGGGACATCCTCTAGTATCAAGACGCCCTAGTCCTCACCGACGCTTCCACCACGCGTCGACGCCCCGGCGGCACTTCCGCTCCAGATACTCCTCGCGCGCCGCGCCACGCCCTTCACTCAGCAAGCCCGCCTTGCGCCGGAGCCCGGGTACGTGACCGACTGCTGGGAGATAAGAGATCGCCCGAGCCTGGGATTAAGGCAGAAAATAGGGGAGAGGAGGAGGGAGTCTCTGCTACTTTGGCGGCGTTTTTTTTTTCTCTATTGCTCATGAAAGCTGGCGTGATCTAGGGTTTTGGGCATTGGACTCGGTGAGTCGTTCCAGGTGTGGTTGCAAGATGTTGTAGTCAGACCCAGAGTTTTGGCCGTGGCACCATGTCAAAGAGTGGGGGATTGTGCGCAAGCCTGACGCCAATCCTCTTGGAAGGAGCAAGGGGACATGGCTGTTCCGCTGATTTCGTACCTTCGTGAGTTTTCCGGTTCCCCTCCATCATCGTTATGTGCTTTTGTTATCTTAGGGCCTGTTCAGTTTAATATTATTTTCAACCATTTTTTCTGTAAAATTACCAAAATTTTGGTTACGTTTAGTTTGTTGCTAAATTTTAATAAATACATATGAAATCTTGCTAAAATTTTTGACAACTTTACCAAAATTTGGCAATGTCAAAACCTGATAAGATTGAAAATGGTAGTAAAGTGAACAAGCCCTTATTTCCCTTGGATGGATAATGTCAAATTACTCTAAGCTCCATGCCTTATGTACTATCTGTCTTTTAGGACAAACAAATGGTTGCAATTATATGCAGTGTGCTTGCGCTAATTGCCAAACATCAGTTCAACTATATTATAAGTTCATCTATCACGATTATTTACTCTTATTTTTCTGTACTAGTGATCAACCGCCCTTCATTTCAGAAATAATGCATCAAAGCAAATATGCGGATAAGTAGAACTAGTACAACTTATGCTGTACCACCCATCCATGGCTCACATGTTACATCCTCCCACGTTGCTTATACAAACAATGAATGAATAAACTACAGTCTGTTCGATCTCACGCGCAAACCTCAAATAAAACGACCATACCGACGGGCGACGGCCCGACGCCACTACGCCAGCTTTAGAGTTAGAGGCGCGCACATCGCTTGGATTTGCTCTGCACTGACTCCCATATATACCACTTCGCCGGCTAGGCGACCCAGCCATCCTCGCAAGTCGCAAGTCGCAACACGTAAGCCTGCACCAAGAACGACTCTTGCTTGACCATGCCGAGAGCGCGAGGTCTTTCCTGCCTCATGTCGCCGCTCAGCGGCAAGCGCCACGCCGGTGACGCACGCCGCAGCAGCGCCGCGTGCATATGCTGCATCGGCCCACACCACAAGCCGTCGTCCGCCGTCGGCGGTGGCGGCGGCTGCGTGCCCTGCCTCGCTCCCCACGCCGACCACAGCGTGAGAGCGCCTCTCACCAGCTGCTGCGGCAGCGGCGGCGGCGGCGGTGACAACAACCTCCGCGGCCGCAGCAGCACCACCACCAGCGCGCGCACGCCGCGCACACCCAAGACGCCGTGCACGCCCACGGCCCGGCGACTCTGCGGCGTCCGCTCCCGCACCCCGCGCCGCGGGCAGGTCGGCTGCTTCCAGTCGTCGGCGCCTGCCGCCGCAAGGACGCCGCGGACTCCCACGACGCAGCGCGCGTGCTACGTCCGTGGCACGGGCACGGCTCAGGGCAACGCGAAGCTGGGCAGGCGGCGCCGCTGGCTCCGGTCCACGGGCCAGACGCCACGACGCACGGCGCGCGCGGGTGGCGACGTCGGCAACGGCGGCGACGTCAAGGTTTACGACACTGGCCTCGTGGAGGCCGCCGCCGAGGAGTCTGTAACAAAGGAAGAGGAGACCAGTTCGAACGACGAGTACGCGCTGCTGTGCAGGCAGGGCTTCCCACGCGAGGACGTGGCCGCGGTCACCATCCAGGCCTACTTCCGAGGCCACCTGGTGCGCGCGTAGAAATAAAACTTGTATTAAACCGAGACCTGGTTGTTAGTTTCGGCCATTGGTAAGAGGATTCGCTTGTGTTTTGCAGGCGAGGCGGGCGTTCAAGGCGCTGAAGAGCCTGGTGCGGCTGCAGGCGGTGGCGCGGGGGGCGTACGTGCGGCGGCAGGCGGAGGTGGCGATCCACTGCATGCAGGCGATGGTGCGGCTGCAGATGCGCGTGCGCGCTAGGCAGGTGCTCACCAAGCCCAAGGAAGGGCAGCTCTTGCCGAGCTGATCATCAAAGCCGTACGTGTGCAGTGCACAACCACGTTACCGTGGGAAATAAACGTCGCCTGAATAATTCTGGAAATCTATCAAGTTAAGATGTTTGGCGTTTGTTGCTGCCGAGAACATCTTACATGGGCTGTTGGCCTGTTGCTGTGATGAACTTTCCGTGATTTGTAATTCTAAATATGTGTAATTCATATTTTGTCCTTGGTTTTCTTCTTTTACCCGTGGAAAATGCTTGACTGTTTCGTTTGGTAATAACCCGTTTTATTTTGTTTTCTTTTGATTAACTTGATCCTGTGACCTGAAGAATTATTTGACCCATATAGAAGTAGTTTAGTAATACACTCTTTAAGATTTGTTTTCATTTCTCACCCAGGCTATGTCGTGCCTCTCATGTTGCACAAGTTAATTAGTCAACTTGTGTCATGAAATCCTTTGTTTCGTAACCGGTTTTCCTTATTGTCATGCATTAATTAGTGCATTACCACATGATCTAAAAGGAAAACGGCTTATGGATAAAACACAGTCAAACTAAACTCATGGAAAGACACAATCAAAATTTCATTTTCATATGAAAGGGGCTGGCCAACATTTTATTACAAGGACGATAGGTAAACTGCAACTGTTACAACGGTAGAAAAACCACGATGCCGAACAAAACACGTAGTGACGACGTAGTACTGGAGGCCGGGCCAGACAATCTGCGACAAATTAATCGACACGGCGCGCAAATGGCAAAGGCGCAAGTAAAGTAACAGTAGGAAGCATACGTGACAACCCCTTGGAACTCATGCAGCTCGATCGTCGATATGCCCATGTTTAGTTGTTGTAGTTCTCGACTTGCTCGTTGCGGTAGTGCTGCTGGCCCTGGCCCTGGCCCTGCTGGTGCTGGTAGTTGTTGCCGGCGGACGGCGATTGCTGCTGCTGCTGCTGCTGGGCGTTGCCGGCGTGCGCGGCGGACGGCGGGCGCTGCAGGCTCTAGACGTACTCCCACGACTCGCGGCTGGAGATGTTGTTCCACCACCTGCTCACGTTCTTGCGCGCCTCGAACATGCGGCGGGAGCGCGGGTCGGAGGCGAGGCGGTCGGCGTTGGGGAGGTGGGACAGGTCGGCGATGGTGAACTTGTCGCCGGCCAGGTACGCCGCCTCCTCCAGCCGCTGCTCGTAGATGTCCAGCAGCTTCTCCAGGTCCTTCTTGCTCTTCTCGAACACCTTCCGCATCTCCTCCTCCTTCTGCTGCTGCTTGTTGCCGTTGGCGCCGCTCGCCGCCGTCTTCCCGTCCGTCGCGCCGGCCACCACGCGCTTGCTCGACGCGTTCGCCACCTGGACCTCCCTGCCATTGCTGTTGCCGTAGCCGTTGCCGTTCCCGTTCCCGTTGTCGTTCTGCTTGGGCATGTTGGGCGGCAGGAAGGCGAGGCTGTAGACCATCTCGGCGCTGGGCACGTCGAAGCTCTGCGCCTCCGTCTGCAGCCACTGCTCGATGGACGCGCGCTCCAGCGCGCCCGTGCCGATCAGGTCCGGGTTTCCCTGCCTCGCGTACTTGTGCGCTATGTGGCGAAGGATCCCCCTCGACTCTGCACGCATGTACGCATTCCACACCATTATTTACAGTCGTGCAAGTGTCAATCCGTACTACAAATCTCAATGCTAATTACCGGACAGGGTGAGGTTGTCATCTTCGAACGTGAGCGCCTCGCCGAGCGGCTGCACAGTTTTCCCCAGACGTGTCAGTCCGAGAATTGCACAACGACAATGTGGTATGCAGAGCATGAGTATACCTGAAGCTTGAGATATTGGGGCATGCGCTGCGTGCCGCGGTACGCGTCGACACGGACGAGCTGGAACTCGACGTCCTTCTCGAAGAGGCACATGAGCACGCGGGCAACCTCCGCCGAGGTGGGTGACCCGAAAACCTTCACGCTCGCCGGCGCCATTTCAGTTGCAGTGGGCGGCTAGTGACTCTACTGCAACTGTTGGTTGGGATTTGAGAAGGAAGTATTATGCAGATGGTGGTGTGTTCCTGCCGTTTGGGGGATAGCTTGGGTGTGCTTATATACATGCCAAAGTGGGGAGCATAACACGCTTTGCTTGCCAAGAGGTAAATCTAAAGACAAAAATCAAAGGGGGGAAAAGAGCTAAAGAGCAAAGCGCTGGATGCCAAAGGGAAAGACAAGGCTCATCTCTGCTGCCAAGGTTGTCTTGTGCATCATATCATGATCACACCCGCAAGCAACCAGGCGATGATGTTCATTAGAAAACATCATAATTTGTGTGCTTTAACAAGATCTAGTCGAAAATAGCAAGGTCTGAGAAGATTTCAGGGTGAAAAAAAGGAAAGGGAAAGATTCTGTTTCGCCTTGATTTGTTCAAGATCTGCTTACCAAAGGAAGTTTCAGATTATTCTACTACTATATGTCAAGTGCAAATATCTTCAGAAAGAAAGTATAGTGCAAAATAACTCCTAGTAATTCTACTACTCATGTGCTAAGGTAATTAAGTTGTTGCAAATATCTTGAGAGAGTGAACATACTACAGCAGACGAAATATATCAGATTAAAAGAGTCTCCAGATCATTTTTTAAAGAAAAGAAGAATCTCCAGAACAAAAACATAACATGACAACGTGACACCCTGACACATCAAACAAATCTCGTTTAATAAAGAAGTAGGAGGGAAAAGAGTTCAACAAAACATGGAACATTCCCCTCAATCTCAAATAATTATACACTAAGCTGATATCATCAAGCTTTAATAAAGGGTATCCTTTTCTTCTTTTTTTTTTATTCTCTGTTCTTCTGAAAAGAAATAAAGGGATTCATGAATTTAACTCTTCAACTCTTGTTACTGTCATATGCTAAGGGTTGCAATACCACCTCGCAACAAGTTTAATAGTATAGCCAACTACTAGCTCCAAATTATCTATAGTTAATCTAATAGCTAGTTCATACAATAGTTACCTGTAAACATATACTACACAATTAATATATGATCTCACCTATTATATACACATATATCTTGGAGTTCGTGCTGCAGCTGGCTACAAATCTATAGCCCGTTGGTGCTCTCTCACCTCCTTTATCTCCTCGAAATGTATTTATAGTTGACTTATAGTCTGCTATTGTACTTGTTCTCAGTTTTTTTTTACACCTAATGTATAGTGTTAGACTCAAATAATACACTCATCTCAAAATATAACAATTTAATATTGATTGGGATCACTTATATAGTACTATAAATAAAAACATGGGAGCATTCGTAGTATTAAGATAAGTCCCGTTTAGAACTAGGTTACTATATTCTACGATAATGGAGGTAGAAAAAAAAGAATCTTTACATGTTTTTGAGGTTGGTGACAATCTCAATAATTGTGAGGCGATTTACAACAATACTCTTCCCAACAGGCCAACACACGAATATTAGGCCCCACTACATCGTCTAAGCTTTAATCATTAGCATATCTGTTGTCTTAAATTAGAGACCACCTTATATACACATAGACACGTTAAGAATGTGCTGTCTTTTGCCTTTAACCGTATTACACATTAAAAAAGGTATGGAGGCGCTAGGCTCAAAACGTAAATATCAGGGTTGTTTGGTTGACACCCTCAATTTACCACAAAAGTTTTGACAAAATATGGCAAACCACATATTATGTGGTAATTTTGTGAAAAAAATATATGATAAGTGGGCCTAATTTCTTAAAAAGTGAAGTGTAACATAGTTGTAGCAACAATCAAATACTAGGCTAACTTATCAAAAGTGGATAACACAAATGTGGTAAAGTGTGGCTATCAACTAAACAATCCCTAATTTATTGCATTTAATTTGAAATTTTAGTGTAAACATTTTATTTGACCTAAAAAGTAACACCCGATTTACAGCGTAGTTTGTTCATGTTAAGGAGTACTACTCCTTTTTAACTTACGAGCCGATGCGAGGGTAGAGTTTCAGTTCATCATATTAACAATGCCTTTTTCTAGTTGACATGCAGATTAATTAATTCACATGAAAATGTCCATGAACTCGGGACTGAGTCCAGTTTTCACGCCATAACGAAAAATCGGTTATCTTTTCACCCGCCTCTGTCTAACTACACACAACAAGACACGGTGAAACTATTTGATTGTCATAAGCACTTTATGAAAGTTTTTACAATGTGAACGGTTCGCACTTAAATGGGTTTTAACATTGTTGAAACTTACTTTTCAAGTCCGTCAAAAACCACCCATCAAAAGTGTAGTTATTTATTTTGGAGGATCTTAATTTAAAAACGAGTAAAATGAATGGAATATCATCCAACTTATTAGGTGTGTCGGAGTCATACAGATCACTCTACTTTAAAAATACACATTTGAGTCACTAATCTAACTATCCATACAAGCATATGTTGTAGGTATGTCACGTAGGGTTGAAAAAAGGCAGTGTATCATATGCACGCACACAGCTAGGTAGATGCACTCATGCACACGCCCATCCGGAGCCTTTGGATCAACATCCTGTGGCCAAGACCCCGAGTGTGGTATTTTTGCAATTAGCCGCCCGCCTCCTCCACTTATTTTTACGAAAGACCCCTCCACAACTCTCTTCTTCACTCACGCAATCCATTTTGCAAAAAAAAAGAAAAAAAAGAAGAGAAAACACATCCCATTCTGGATCTGGCACAACGGGCACAAAGCACGCGCATCATCGGGCTTCATCGGTGGAAAGGACGATTTCGAGCGGCGCCGTATTCGGACTTCGAAGGCGACGACCACAACGCATCGGCGGAGACGACGACCTCAATCAGCGTGGCCGACGGAACAGTGACGGTGAGCCTTCGGAGCCAGAGATTTGGAGTGACGGCTCATCTTCAGAGGCTGCCGCTGCTCTCATCGTCGTAAAGTTTGTGAGGAGAGTGGAAACTGAGCTCGGCTGGTGCCTGGTGAAGATTGTAGCTGGATGTTTGTCACGCCCCGAACTAGCCCCGAACGGAACTAGCCCGTGACGCTCCAAATTAACCTGTTAATCGATACCAGTCCCAGGGAACAGTGCTGGTATCACAGTAAGACAGAATATCACAGCAACAGAGGTCTCTTTATTACAGATTAGGAGTACAGTCATGTTGGGCTGCGGACAGATCCCGAGCTCACAACTGCATTACAAAGGGAAAGCGGAAGCCAAGACTTGGACCAATCATCACAGGCGCGACTTGGGAACTAGACCAAAACCCTAAAACTCATCGTAGCCGACTTGCTCCTGGAAGAACTCCTCGTCAGCGGGATCCACTTCATCTTCTTCAGCAACTTGGGGGGGATTATTTATATAGAGCAAGGGTGAGTACAGGAGTACTCAGCAAGCCATGGGAATTAAGTGTTTAATGCAGGCTTCAAAGGAAAGGCTGTTGTTTTTGTAACTGGTTTTATTGAAACTCCTTTTTGAAACAACTAAGTGAGTGCTTCTCAAACGACACGGATGAGACAGTGTGTCTCGTCCGGTCGGAGTATGTGCAATGTATCAGTCTTTGAATTGATTCAAGGTTGGCACACCGCCAATAACTTTCAAACGGCCACCCGGGCCTGGCTGATCTTATCAGCCGCAGATTTTTCAAACATCGAACTCATTCCACAACAGTAATTTCACAAGCAGTAGTCAAACAAAACTACGCAAGGAATCACCTCACATCCACCCATGACCGTGGGCACGGCTGTTCGAACAGTTTAATAACCTCTGCAGAGGGGGTACACTTTACCCACACGACATTACTAGCCATGGTCACCCAGCCTGTGCAGAATAGCCACGTCTAGTGACTTTGGGGCTTTCACGTCAAGGCATTTCGAAAGCCGACACAGGGTTACCATATGCCAACGAGAGGGGTCCTAGACCAACAACAGGTTAGGTCCCAGACCATACTGTGCCAGGAAGCCCGGGGGTTCTCCCCGACACCACCCCGTTGAATCCACATGTCTCTTGGCATCATGGTTCCCCCGATTAGCTAGTTACTCAGCCAGGGGTGTCCCATTCCACCCATGTGGTCGCACTTGCCTTATGTTCGGATGAAATTCCAAGGAAACGGTCCTTAAGTGCAAGAGCGGGAAACCGTACTCCCAGTACGTCCCCCGGTCCGCGATTTTGGAAATTCATTTTAGTTCGCAAGCACCGACCCAGGTGTCGGGTTTTCCAAGTCTTTTGTAAAACCCCAAGTTTTACCCATCGTTGGATATTTTAAATTTGAGGGGAGGTGTTCCGATGCCCGTGCCCAAAGGCCCGTGCATAGAAGCACAACAGTTGACAAAGGAGGTTTAGGTGTTCAATAATTCAAGGAGGGTAATTGCAGCAATTAGGATTGGGACCGGCAGGCTATCTCGCAAGCCGCGGCCGATTTACTTGTGCTAATCCTATTCATGCAATATTTGCGGAAAAGAAATACTTAGTTTTAAATTATAGGTGCAAGATGATCAAAGGTGACTTGCCTTGCTCGAGATCTTGAGCTTGATCCTCGAAATCCTCGCACTGCGGGTCTTCGGGCTCTGAAACTACACGCGAAACGGGACAACTCAACAAACGGCGAAAATAAAGCCCTATTATTGACCTCTAAACGTGCCATTAAATAGATCTCGAGATTTGAGGAATTTTGGAAGTTGAACGGAGTCAAACGGATATACGGTTGAGAAGATATTGAATTTCTAAGATTATTGGATTTTTGGTCTAAAAGAAAAAGGATTTAATTAAACCCTTTTGAAAAGAAAAGAAAGAGGGAAGGGAAACAGACTTCCCTCGGGCGGCTAGGGCGCGGCCCGAGAGAAAGGGGCGGCTCGGCCGAGCTTAATGGGCCGGCCGGCCCGAGAAGGCGGCCCAAGGCACGCGCGGGAGGAGAGGAGAGAGGTAGCCGGTGGGCTAGGTCCATCTCGCGTGGTCCCGAGTGGGACCCGCTTGTCGGCGGCTCGGCTCACCGTGAGTGAGGAGCACGCGACGCGGCGCTAGGGTTTGGAGCGGGGCGCGGTGCACGCGCGCGGCACGCGGTGGGTGCGGATGCGCCGGCCCCACACGCAGCCTCATGGCTCACGGTGGACCGCGCGCGCGAGCGGAGCAGAGGGGAGCGGCGGACCGGGGTCGGCTTGACTCGGTCTTGGCCGAGCTGGCGCCGACGTGGCGCCTACGTGGCTGCCACGCGGGCCGGCGGGAGGTTGAAGAAGGCGACGGCCGGAACGGACGACGGACGGCGGCTGCGGACGGCGGGGCGAACCACGGCGATACAGGTGAAAGCGAGCACACCGGGTGGTTGCACGAGACGAGGGGAGACGAGCCAACGGCTCGGATTCGCCGGAGGGAGTTCAACGGCGGCGGATTGCGGCGGCGGCAACCGGCGGCGAGAAAAGAGGGAAACGGCAACGACGCGACTAGGGTTCGATTCCTCCGGACTAGAGCATCTACGCGGCCACCGGAGTCCGTTTCTAGCATCGGATTAGACGGAGACACTACGAGAGAGGCCGGCGACATGCGGGCGCTACGGAGCACGGGCGGCGACGGCGGCGAGCACACAGCGAGCGGCGGCAGCAGTCAGGGCGGCACCAGCTAGCCACGGGGAGGCTATACGAGCTTCTACCGAAAGCTAAGGGGAAGAGGAGGAACGAGGAGGGAGAACGAGGAGGAGGCACTACCGTGCGGGGTGAAGGGGCGCAGTGACGATGGCCGACGGCGTGGGGCGTGATCACTCCGGCCTCGGGCCGGGGAAGAGGAAGGAGAGGGTGCGCCCGAAGTCCACGTCACGCGTCCTCGCTCGTGCCGGCTCCTCCGACACGCGCGACGACAAACGGCGACGGCGAACAGGGCAGGGCGCGGCAATGGCGAGGGCGAAAACGGGGAAGATTGGTTTGGGGAGGGGCTCGGGTTTATAGGGCGGCAATGTCGGTTTGGGAGGGAGGAACCGACATTGGGTGGTCAAGCCAGCGAGCTGGCTCTCCGGCTAGCGGCCAAAACGGCGACAGGGAGGATGACACCGGCGGGGGGGGGGGGGGGGGGGGAAGAAGAAAAGACAAAGGGAAAGGAGACTTGCCTCTTGCCACTTTGGGAAAAGAAGGAAGGAGGGAGAGGGCGACGAGGCAGTGGGAGGAGGAGCTCTGCCTCCAACCCTTGGAAGCATGCGCGGTGGTGGCGGGGCCGGGTCGTGACGACGGCGATGATGGCGGGGTCGGTTTGGAAGGGTGCGGCTATAGGGCGGCAGGCGCGGGCTCAGGCGTGGCAGGGCACGCACGCTGGCTCGCGGGGCAGGGCGCGGCGCAGGCGGCGTAGCGCGGCAGGGCGCGTGGCCGGACGGCGCAGGCACGGGCAACAGGCGGCTAACGACGGCGGCGACCGCGCGGGCATGCGCGCGCGAGGTAACGGCGCGCGGGGAGTTTGCCGAGGATGGAGCGGGGAGGAAGAGCGGGAGAACGAGAGAGAGAGGGAGAGCTCAGCTCGGCGTCGGCTCACGTGCATACGCACGCGCACGCGGCGCGCGGGCAGAGCGAAGGGAGAGCTGAGGGAGAGAGAGAGAGGAAATCGGCCCACCGAACCTGAGGGAGGCAAAATAGACTTTTACGGAGGAATTTGATTTGGGAAGGATTTGGATTCGGGATTTGAATTTGACGATAGATCGGGGATTCGAGATCAGGGATTGGCACGGAGACTTACAACAAGCAAAGAAATAGATTTCACAATTAGGGTTTTTTTTAGAATTTGAATTTTCCCGCTAGGCGCCACGACGGAACGGGCGCTACAATGTTTTTTTTTTGTCAAGATTGGATCGTATCCTTTTATGGGGTTCTATTGGTTTTTTTAGCTTGAGATTTATCATCTTTTGGGTTCGGCTACCTGTGTGCTTGTCTGAAATGAAGTCTGAATTGCCAGTCCACTTTTTTCGCAGAGAAATTTGTTCTTTTAGTTGTATTTTTGGTAGAGTTTCAGAACCAGTAAGTTGTGCTGCTCATCAATCATCAGTTCATCCCCAACTGATAAGTGAGAAGATATTTAGCCATTAGCTACATGCCAACTAGTTGAGAAAGTTTTTTTCCACTAAACTTGAACAGAATCTCTGCCACAGCGATACTCAAGAGTAGCAGCACTGCGGCAGCCTCTCCGGATGCGGCGTTGCTCCAGATCGCTATCTCCGCCGGCGAACCGTCGATTGAGGTCGTCATCGATGGCCAGCATGTAATTTTCGCTGCCTACGAATACAAGCCGTTGCTAGAGATTTCTGTCTCCGCCGATGGTGGGAGTGCTTGTGCAAGATCCAGAATGAAATGGGCGATTTTTTTTCTTTTCTTCTTCTTCTTCTTCTTCTTCTTCTTCTTCTTCTTCTTCTTTTTGCAAAATGAACTGCATGAGTGAAGAAGAGAGTTGTGGAGGGGTCTTTCGTAAAAGTAAGTGGAGGAGGCGGGCGGCTAATTGCAAAAATACCACACTCGAGGTCTTGGCCGCAGGATGTTGATCCAAAGGCTCAGGATGGGTGTGTGCATGAGTGCATCTAGCTAGCTGTGTGCATACGATACGCTGCCTTGAAAAAAAATGCATATAGAAATATGCAGAAAACATATATTTTTTGATTCACATAGCATTACTATGAGAGTTATCGTACCGGGGTAGCCCATCACAGTACTCGGAGGACAGATCTCTAGCGTGATACAAGCCCAGGCCCATGTAATCTGTTACTATAAATGGCGGCGAATAGGGAGATAAAAACCTATCCCGCCAATCTTGACAGATGGCAGGTACCCAGAATTTAAGGGATATCGCATCCTCCTTGCCGCCGATCACCCTGCTGCTATATAAAGGGAATCGACAGCACCCCTTGGGGGTTACGCACTATCTTCATTCAACACTCTATACATAGGTAATCCACCAAACAACTAGACTAGAGTATTACCTCATCCCGAGAGTCTGAACTAGTATAAATCACTATGTCACCATTTCTTTCTAGCATCTAGCGTACCCTATAAATTTTATTACCAGTCTTAGAAATCGACAGCTACCAATTGACAATACATGAAACTAGTGTAATCAAATCATTTCACTTGTACCTATTTTGACGAGTTCTAGTTCCCAGTCCTCTCTCACTTGGCATCAAACCCTAGCAGCTTTCATTGTTAGGTCTACGCATTTTCAGAAGTATTTTTTTTAATTTTAGGTGGCATGCCAAATGTATGATATACTCACGTGGATAATTAGATGAGCACATGACTCACTTAACTAATATTAGTGACTCAATGTGTATTTTGAAAGTAAAGTGATATATATATGATACATCTAAACAAGTTAAATAACCCTTCATGCATTTTACTCTTTAGGAAAAAAAAGTTTTTTTTAAGAACATGATGACAAAAATAAACTCAATGTAGTATGATGGGTTGGATTTTGATGCTATCATTTCTGTGCAAGACTATCCACATGCGCGTGGTTCTTATTGCATACTTCTTTCGTCCGATATAAAACAAAAACTAATATGAAATATGACATATTTAGTACTATTAATCTCTATTGTCCAGATTCGTATTACTGCATATGTCATATCATGTACTATGTTTATTTTTATGGGATAGAGGGATATGCCATATTATTGTGTATTGACCTAGGCGTTAGCTAGGTCAAACTACGTACTCAATTGTTGGCCCATGCTAGCTAGACTTGCAGTAAAATTAGTTTTTTCGGAGGGCTACATATACTGCCTGCACATGAGCAAAAAAGGCTGGGACACATTTATATTTATTGAATCGAAAGACATGGCGTTGCAAAAGGAATACACTGAGAGGAGACCTCAAGAAGGCTTCATATTATTCTTAGCCGAAACGACAATTAACGTAGACGACAACCACATCACTGCATGAAGCCCGACGAATTAAAGCCGTGGACGAGACAAAGCAGAGCTCGCCGCAGAATGCAAGAGAGTTTTTGAGCTGCGCGTGCGCATATCACTCGAACGCGCCAGGGTGCTCGCTCTGCATCTTGACCACCTGCTTCCAGGAGGCGCGGTTGGAGATCTCCTCGTACCACCTCGCGACGTGCTTCTTGGAGGTGAAGAGCTTCTTGCCCCTCGGCGACCGCGCGTTGACGATGTAGTGGGAGTTCGGGAGGTGGGACAGGTCGGCCAGGGTGAACTCGTCGCCGGCGAGGTACTTGTTCTTCGCCAGGATCTCGTCGTACACGTTCAGCATCTGCTGCAGCTTCCGCTCGTTCTCCGCGATGCGGGCCTCGTCGGCCGGTATGTTGAGCTGCGGCGCGAACGCCAGGTGGAACACCAGCTCCGAGCTCGGCGCGTCGAAGCTCTGCGCCTCCGCCTGCAGCCACTGCTCGATCGACGCCCGCTCCAGCGACCCCGTCCCGTAGATCGTCCTGTTCCCGTCGTCTGGGAACTGAGTGCTCAGGTATCGGCATATCGCTCTTGAATCTATGCCACAAAACAACAAGAAGATTAAGAAACAAGAATCCATTTGTTAATAATTCAGGTGATTAAGAAAATTTAGAAAGCAGTAATTACCAACAAGAGTCTTGTCGCCATGCTTGAAAGTCACCTGCCCGGTCGGATCCTGCAAAAGAACATGGGAGGGGACAGAATGAAGCCAATGTACGTGCGTGATTGTTTCATTTCCAAGAGCCTAAAATTAACCGAATGGATTGAAATGGCATGATGATTTTATTTATACCCGTAGCTTGATGAACTCGGGGAGCTTGTGCTGCTTCTTGAAGGTGTCGATGCGGATGAGCTCGAACTCGAGGTTCTTCTCGAAGAGACAGGTCAGGACCCTCGCGACGTCGGTGGACGCCGGCTGGCCGAACACCTGCAATCCTGCCGCCATTGCTCAACTCTTCCCGGTGATTAAGCTAGCTAGTTTTCTTCCTCGGTGATCGAGCAATGTGCTTGTGGATTTGCAGGTGAAAGTGAGTTAACCTGTGTGGCTCGCTGTGAGGAGGCAGAGACGCCGATGGGTATTTATAGGGATGGATTAGGTGCTTGCCTTGCTGCAGAGGATTACAGGACGGCGAGGAAAAGAGAAAGCTCAAAGATAAAGAAGAGCTAGCCCCTGATTCTTGCTTGGAGCAACTATCATCTCCGGCAAGGAAAAGAGACGATCCCCCATGTGTCTCGGCGTGATCTTTTATCAATAGGGTAACCGATACAAAAGAGGCTGCGTGCATTTGTCGGAATGAATATTGCAAAGAAACGAACAAGGTACACAAGGCATACTGGCAGGGGATGATGAACGGAGCAGGGGTTACGTACGCTACGGATTTAAGGTTGGATTCAGTAGGTACACTTAGCACGTTCTTTAGAGCTGTTTCATTCCGATTGTTTTTGAGAGAGAAAAAAGGTAATGTCCAATCGAGTGTGATGTTAAACAGGACATTCTAGAACAATGGAATTTGATCCGTCCGAGAAAACAAGTATATCTTGAAGTACGAGAGTGCCTTTTGGTGCTACTGCTACCCGTGTATGACGACGTGGCTAGATGCAACGGCAATCACAGATTTAGCTAGCATTCTAACCGATAAAGTTGCAAGGACAGTGTTGGGGTAGAACCGTAGAAGAGGGAACGAGTTCAATGACTTCAATCGGCTCGTCCACCACTTGCAAAGTTGTGGCTCACATACATCAGATCATATGAGCGATTTTGCTATGCATTTTTTGATCAAATTTCTCATCAAAATTTGTCAGATATAAAACCACGACACGAAATCAGGGTCATTGTTTGGCTTATTCACAGAAAAAAGACAAACGGTATATTTACAAACAAAAAATAATTTGTGAATAAAATTTTTATATACGTGTTCTCAGCGATCTAAAAGCAAAAACTGAAAAATAAACTATGATGAAAAAACTTTTAAAATCAATACTAAATTTAAGGTTAAAAATTCAAATTTTGACTAACAAGTATAAGCATAAATGAAGATGAGGCCGGTCCTAAAACGGGTTGGCCTGGATAACCTGGACCCCCTACAAATCGGGCGCCCGATCGTGGGTGGGAAAAAATCGGGCGCTGACATCGGCATGACGTCAGCGCCCGATTTACGTGCAAAACTATTTTAAACTGATTTTTCTCTTAAATTACTTATCCAAATCATGATCCGATTGCACCATTAAATTCGTTATAATTAAATCTTCAAGACAAGACCACACATGGATATATTCCGACGAAAAAAAATTAGCTTATTATTGAATTATTTTTAAATGTTGTACGATGTTCCACCAGGTATATTGGAATTGTTTCACTAAGTTGATCGAAAATGTTTCACTTGTTTAAATCTGGTGCCGTTTTACCTTATATAAAAATAATGTTTAAGTAAATAGCAAAAAATTGTTTCAGTTCATTGTAACATTTAATCCATATATAGTGAAACATTATAAATACACTAGGTGAAATATTTTTCGGTGGAACAAAAAATAAAACGAATTCCCTTAATAGGAGGTTTCCAAAATATGTGGGTTTTTTTTTTTTGCACTGGAATATTTCGTTTACTGCAACATTAGATCTATACATAGTAAAACATTGTGAGTATACTATGTGAAATATTTTTTATGGAACAAAAAAATAAACCAAATTCCCTTAATAGAGAGTTTCCATATATGGGATTTTTATTGCAAATGAGTATTTTAATTCACTGCAACATTAGATCTATAAATAGTAAAACATTGTAGATAAATTAGGTGAAACATTTTTTTAAAAAAGAGAGAGAGAAATGGGTGGATCCACGTGGGAGGAGGGGCGCGCGGGGGGAGCGCCCGATCTGGCTCCCCCGCGCCGGTCGCACGACCCAGAGCATTTTCGGGATAACCTGAGCCTGACCGTTCGGCCCAACACATCAAGCCCTATAGATGATCGGTTGATCTGGTGGCGAATGGTCGGCAAATCGGCAGCAAGACCCTGTCTAGTTGCCAGCGGTTTCAAGACTTTAAACGATTCTACTCTGTCTGCCTTTCTCCCCTTAATTGTGCATACCATTTAATTTTTTTTTCCGTTGCAGGATATACAAGACCATACTAATACTATACACACATCCGCAAGTGGTATCTTAACACACTAAAAAACGGACGACCAACACAAATCTCTAACTTTACTAGATTCCTATAAAAACATGCATCTGTGTAATATTTATGAACAATTTAATTCTAATAGATATAGAGTCATATGCTCACAACTCAACTCATAGCAGTACTTCACTATCTAAATTCAAATCTACTCGTTCACCAATGAATTCCTTACAAATTTGTGTTGTGGCATTCTTACATCCAAGATCCTTAGGATCCTTAGGCATGGAATGATGGCTCGCTTCTAGAGCTCCTAAACGATGTGATTTGTGTGTGTGTGTGTGTAAATCTATTTATCTATAATGGTAATTCATTTCATCGTTTGTTTGTAGCCTCAAATAATTATCATCAATCATTCACCTATTCAGCATTCCATTTCATTAAGGTTGTTTTCAGTTCCGCTTAAGGGTTTAACTGCTTTCCCATATTCAGTGAACACGCTTCCTATTTTTAGTGAACACGCTTCACTGCTAAACGATGTGTGTTTTAAAAATCTGTCTACGCATAAGTTTCTTTTTAAAAAATACATTATTTTAGTTTATAATAGTATTCAATTAGTCTAATGACTCTTCTCGTTTTATGTGCCACTCAAAAGCTCAATCCAAGCACAAAAGAACACTATTATTCAGCGAAGAAAACAACAGATTTAGAACTGCCAGGTCGATTAACAATTTTATTTAATCACTAAACAAGGGAGAAAACAAATGACCTGTAAAGCAACGAGGTACATGGTATGAAACTACGTCACAACAAGAAGAGGCTTCATATTATTTGGTCACACGACAATATAAGCAGGGGATGTAGATAGCAGGCAAACTAGCGACGATGACAACACAGGACAGCAGAAGCCAGATCGATCGACAACGGACACGATGAACTTGGGCAATATATCAGGCCATTACTCGAATGCACTTGACCACCTGCTTCCATGTCTCGCGACTTGAGATATCGTGGTACCACCTTGCCACATTCCTCCTGCCAGTGAAGAGCTTCCTTCCTCTCTCAGAACTCACAATGTAATGTGAGTTTGGAAGGTGAGAAAGGTCAGCCAGGGTGAACTCATCACCAGCCAGGTACTCATTCTTTGAGAGTATCTCATCATAAACATTGAGGACTTGCTGAAGTTTCTTCTCATTTTCTGCAATAACAGCATGGTCCTGGGGAATGTTCAGATGGGGAGCAAATGCGAGATGGAAGACGAGGGCCGAGCTGGGAGGGCTGAAATTTTGAGCTTCTGCTTGAAGCCACTGTTCTATTGATGCCCGTTCTAGAGATCCCGTTCCATAAAGGGTCTTATTTCCCTCTGGAAACTGAGTACAAATGTACCGGCATATAGCCCTTGAATCTGCACATAGGGTTCACGTTGTCCTCAAATCCTCAAAAAAAGAAAGTAAAACTAATAATGTAAAGTAGCCATTGTAATGTGGATCCATGGTGGCCTTACCGACGATGATTTTGTCACCATGTTTAAATGTCACTTGCCCATTAGGATCCTGAAAAGGTCAAACAGAGCACAGCTTAACTTAGTATTCGAGAGAATGAATCTAAATAAAAATAAATAAATAGTATCGTACCCGCAGCTTAATGAACTCAGGAAGCTTGTGCTCTCTCTTGAATGTATCAATGCGGACAAGTTCAAATTCCAGATCCTTCTCAAAGAGGCATGTCAGGACCCTGGCAACATCAGTAGATGCTGGCTGGCCAAACACTTGCAAGCCTGCAGCCATCGTTTCTATTGATTTGATTGATCACCTGATCAAGTTGTTTAAAACGACAACGAGGGATGATGACAGCAGGATTCTTAATCAGGTATTTATAGAAACAAAAGGAGAAGTTCTATGCTTGCCTTGCTACCAGGCACCACAAAAATGGAAAAGGAAAAGTGTAAAGAAAAAGAGGAAGATCTGGATTCTTGCTTGCAACAATCATATTGTCTAGAACAAAAACAAATCCTACAAAACAGCCTTCTTTATTAGTATCTATGAAGTCCTTCAGCACTAGAGTGAAAAATATAGCATAGAAGGAGCTTGCTACACAGTACTACAAGATTCTTTTATATTGTTTATGAGAATTTATATAGGACAGTAAGAAGAAGATTGGAATCAAGTACTAGACATACAAAGAAGATGTTGTGACTTCCGCCAGGGTATAAGAATAAGCTTTTCAACAAAAGCAACGTCCCTAGTACAGAGTTGGATATAATCCAGCTGTTTAACCTATAGAAGATTAACCAACGATACATCTGCATGTGCTTAGTCTTTAATGTTGAGCAAAAGACATACCTGTATGTTCTTCAACTTTAAACAAGGACTACTAGTTGTTAACTTAGAATAACATTAGCGGGCTGTCAGGAGTTACGCCTGCAATACTACAAGATGAACTTAAAATGACTCTGCATATTACTTGTAATAATTGCACCATGATGTAGCAAAAAAAAATGAATTGGAAATCTACAATATTATTGACATTCTGAGCAAGGGAATCATGATTCATGACAATTCGTTTTCCACCTCATCTTGGATTGCTAGCAGCACAAAATATCGGGGAATGCTTAGGGCCTTTTCACTGTACAATTCCTGAGGCAATGCCCAATAATCACAATAAACTCAGAATAGTTCTCAATGGTTGTATCTCAGCAGTGCTGTTTTGCTGACAGCCTACTAACGTTGAAATCTCTAAAGCATTTACCCTCAATCTCAACACTAGTAATTAGAGAACGTATGGATAAACAAAGGAGCCAAAACATTTCCAGTTTTCCAATCTCATACCAAAAAACCAACTCCAAGATCAGCTGTAGCCTGAAAGTTATATGAGTTCGTTAAAAAAAGAAGCTATATGCAACTTAAATTTCAATAGTGAACTAGAACAATCTACTAAAAGGAACAGGACAATGCAGTTCTTTTTGCTAGCAGACATATCAAGAATATGTAAATCTAATAGTTGCATATTATGAATGTGTGGTAGGATACCATGTCTGTCAAGAATTCAGTGCCGACAGTATGGCATTTGCAACTATTTGTCTATACCATTGTTACCTTGTTAAGGGAACTGTTAGGTAAGTAAACTTGAGAACCTGAAAATAGATTCAAACTCATCCAAACTAAAAGGTACAGATGGTAGCACAATATTAGGGACCCATAGGAAGAGCTTGCACATTTTGTCAAATGATACAAACAACTGAACAAGACCGAATCTTTAACGCAACTAACACAAGACGCTCAGAGGGGAAAAAACAAGAAGCCTCATGAGGGCCGTGGTACATTCTGCAACTCAACAACCTTCTTCCATGAAGAACGAGCTGATACCTCATCCCACCACCTCGCCAGATTCTTTCTCTCCGTGAACAACCCTGCCTTGTTGGTCTTGCACACAAGAAGATCTGTGTTGGGCATGTGCACCAGGTCCGCCAGCGAGAACTCATCACCTGCAAAATACTGGTTCTCCCCCAGCCACTGCTCGTAAACATCGAGCACCTTCACAAGTTTCGCTTCATTTTGTTCAACCACGGCCATGTCAGTGGCCCTACCCATGAACGGCGCAAATGCGAGCTGGAATGCCATTGCCAAGCTCGGTGGGTTGAAGCTCTGGCCTTCAGCTTCTATCCATTTCTCAATGGCAGCGCGGCCAACCGCCCCATCTTCTTTCCTGCCCATGAGGGTCTTGTTACCGCTGTCGGCGTACTGGTCACAGATGTAACGGCAAATAGCCCTCGACTCTGCCAAACATGATATGATACAATCAGTTAAACCATATGTAGATCTCCTCATCTTTTGCATTCAAGGACCATTTTAGAACATGGAAACTATATCATTTTTTTCACAAAGGGCACTAGTGATTGGGGAAATTTCTAGGTAATTACTAATTAGACGCGGCTACATGTTATTTGCATCTCCTTTTTCCAATATATTGATGTGATGAATCAGTACGTATTTCGAACAAAAGAGAAAGGGAGAATAAAAGGAAACTGGAGGAGCAACGAAATTAGCGGAGGAAACGGGGGGGGTTAGGGTTTTACCGAAGACGGTGGTGAGGCTGTCTTTGAATGCGGGGACCTGGCCGAAGGGCTGGAGCTTGAGGAAGGAAGGGGACTTGTGCTCGCCCTTGGACATGTCGACCGGCTCGACCTGGAACGGCACGTCCTTCTCCAGGAGGCAGGCCGCCACGCGCGCCACCGCCGGCGAGATCATCGGACCGTACACCGTCACAGGCGCCGCCATCGCCGCCGCTCCTTCTTCGGGGACCTGCCGGAAGACCAGAGATTGGATAGGAACTGGAAGCAAACCACTAGTGACTGTACTCTACTCCACTAGCTGGCCGGAGACGGAGGGACGCGAGTGAGCGGCACACTGACAGTCTGACACACTGACAGATGGGCTCGAGTGGCCTTCTCCACGGTAAAAACTCACAGAAAAGCTTTTAATTAGACATTCTACCTAGGATATCAAGTTGTGCTAAGCGTTTGGATCCAGTGACTAAAGTTTTCTTGTCACGTTGGATATTGGATGTTTGGACACTAAATATAAGTATTAAATACTCTATAGACTACTACTAATAAAACTAGACAAATTTTTTAAGTCTAATTAACCCATAATTAGCACATGTTTACTTTAGCATCACATATGCTAATCATAAATTAATTAGGCTCAATAGATTCGTCTCGCGAATTAGTCCAAAGTTATGGAATTAGTCCAAAGTTATGGAATTAGTTTTATCATTAGTCTACATTTAATACTTCTAATTTATATCCAAATTTCGGATGACAGGGCCTAACACCGGTAAAAAAATTCCTGCTCAGTAGTAGTACATTTTTACTACAAACCAAACTGTATAGAGACACCATTAACTGAAAAAAAAATTCTATTGTATGTTCGTCTTTCAATACTGGATCAAAACATACTACGCACTTTTTTTTTTTTTTTGGTTTTGCTCCGGAGAGTGGTGCGGCTCAACCTGGTTTCGGTGGCTCTACAGCCACAAACGAGGATAGTGAGAAACAAACAAGCGGATGTATAGCTTACAAGCTTGTTTATGCTAACTACGGCAAGGAAACTGAAACTAACTAGAGGTAGTGGACCTGGCGCTTTACCAAAGTGATCTTTTGATACTAACATATGATGAAGCACATGTCGCATAACAAACAATTAGAGCGTATCCACAATAAAGGTGCCCACTTAAGATATCGTATAAGAGCCAGCAATCGGAAACATCTTATATGGCATAAGGTCGATAAATAACTTAACTATGAGAAAAGCTGAAACCTGGAAAAAGATACCAGTACAACATCAGGTCAGGAAAGCAAACAATGTACATACATAAGCCCAGGGAATCTGAATGCAACATGCATATCGTGTATGCGTGTTGCGTGATACAAGTATACAGCAACGGATAGGTTTGCATATGCATACACCGCAAGAAAATACCTCAACTGGTAGAGACAATCACACAATAGCTTTATAAGAAAGAAAAATGAAATGGTGGAGGTACAACAGGAGATCAACACTAGCAGGCTAGAACAGGGAGATTATTGTGGGTCAAGAAACCTTAAAGAGTGATGCCTTATTCTTCAGTGATGGTTTCAGTGTCAGATACAGGTTCACCATTCAAAATCCACTGTTCAAGCTCATCAAGATCATCATCATCATGTCGATACCAATCGGACGATCTATCCCAATTGAAAGTCCCCAATTCTTCACCACGGCAAGCCATATGTAAGAATGGACGGCTTCGAACAAGGGCATCCACCATAACCCTGTTCAAGCTGCCCATTACTCCTAGCCATCGCAATCTTGGGAAATATGGTTTCTTGAACCACCGGATTGCAAGTGGTGTAATCGCACCACAATCATAAAGATCCAGCAGCTGCAAGCTACTGCCATGGGTTCCACCATCAACTAGCATAGACGCAAGAGCCATCACAGCAGCATCTCCTATTTTCGGGTTCTCTCTCATTCGGAGTTCAATAATAGGAGTTCGACTCCTTGCTAATAACATGATACCATCATCAGTAATACCTGGTATTCTAGAGAGATCCAACACCTGTAAGCTCTGTTTAACAGAACCAGCAAACAAGAGTGGTATGCAATCATTTGTTAACTTTCGGCAACCCCTCAGAGATAAGGAAGCTAGTGGACATGTTCCAAGGCCCAGATACTTCAATGCCTGATCACTGATATCACTTCCATCCAAGAATAATATCTGCAATTTGGGAAGGCAGCTTAGAGATCTAACAGCTTCATCACCCAGACTCCTGCAGTCCCTGAGATCCAATACGTTGAGATCCTTGTTGAATGACAACCTCTCAATTCCAACGTCAGTAAGGAGATTACACCACCTCAGGCTCACATGTGTCAGGCAAAGGGAAGTGGCAATTATGTCATGGAAAACAAGATCTGTGAACTGGCTTCCATGGGACACCCTAAGCTTATGAAGGCCAGAACAAGAGTGGATGATAGCCCTAAAACCTGTGTCTGTCACGCGGGAGAAACCACCAAGACAGACACTCTCAAGACTTGAGCACTTTTCAGCCATTAGCAGGATTCCAAGATCATTTACTCGGCGGAAAGAGGTGAATAAGAACTCCTGACTTCTCATGAGAGAAATATGCTTCAACTTACCATTTGGATTAATCTGCTGAAGACCAGCATTGGTGAGATCTGATGATGTTGTAGGTTCTATTATAGGTGCATCCTGCAGGTCCAGATGTGTCAATGATGGAAGCGCAGTTGATAGTGAACCAATCAAATGGTCAGTGATGAAGTCCACGGTGAGGCATAACTTTTGGAGGCTAGGAAAGAAAACAGGTTCCTTTACATGATGCATGCATCGTTGCGATTCCATAGCCACAGTAAGAAGTTCAAGCAACATTGTCATTGGAATATATCCGATTTCTAGGGAGGTCAGGGCTTCTGAAGCAGATGCCCACACATGGCTAAAATTGGGGTCATCGAACATTGAGAAATCAAGGGCCAACCTGAGAGACTGAAAATAAGAGGGACATAAGTTGCCAGTCCAGAACAGTAAAAGGTAATTGGATTTCAAAGCAAAAGATAATCATACTTCAAAGTAGTAGAAATTTCACAAAGATTTATGTTCATAGTGACTTATGATCCAATAGGGAAGAGTAATAGAAAACTAAACAATCACAATATAAACACCTTTGGTTTCACATAACTGATTCGGTAATAAAAACTAGAATTATATATATCTACGGTGTTTTCAACTAATGGAAAACATGATTGCACAAATTAGTTGTTGCAATAGTAATTGAGAGCGAAACAATACCTCCAATTGAGAACAGCCATTAAGCAATTGCTGCAGATCAGAGAAGCTTATCGGTAGTCCCCTACGCTCAGCAAGGGCATTCAGGGAAAGCACTCTACATCCAAGCGGGAAAGAAATGTACTTCTCAATACCATATTTGACAACTGAATCAAACTTTAGTTCAGAACAGAAGCGACTCTAAGCAAACAGTAACGCTGGTTCACTGCATTTTGTTTTATTGGGATCATAAACTGCAGTATTTTCTGTTAGCGATGTCACCCTGCAGAGTTAACAGAGCAGTAGAAGAGTACCTGAGTTCTTGGCAGGTGGCTCCAAGCTCGCAGAGCAGGCGGCCGCTAATGTTATCGCAGTTGAGGAGCATCAGCTCATGGAGGTCGGGGCGGGCAAGGCAGTCGATGGCGGCGTCCTCGAGCCTAGCGCAGTCGAGGCGGATGCTCCGCAGGCTCGGGTTCGGCGGCATCAGCGGGCGGAGCAGCTCGTGCGTCAGCGCCACCTCCTTCAATCACAGACAAAGACACAAGAGGAAACGAAACCCCGTCAAATCCGTAGCCAGTGGCGATGGCGATAGCGATGCGAGAGAGCAGAGGCAGGGGGGGTGGGTGGTTACTGACGGAGAGGTGGAAGGAGGGGAGGAAGGAGAGGGCGTGGGAGGCGCAGGAGCGGAGGCAGCGGCAGGCGGCGGAGGCGGCGACGAGGGAGCGGACGTCGAGGCGGGAGAGGATGGTGGCGAGGACGGCGGACGGCAGCGCGGAGTCCATCGCCGGCGGCGGCGGCGACGAGATCGGATCTGGAGGAGGCGGGCACATGGCGGATCGAGTTCGGTGGTGGTGGTGGTGGGAGTGGTGGAAGGATGAGAGAGATAGCGGTTTTTGAGGAGGACACGCATAACCGTTGCTGCTTCGCGGAAGCTTCGTTTCGGATCACGGGCCCCACTTGGTTGCGGCGCGGGGATCCCCCCCCCCCCCCCCCCCCTCTCTCTCTCTCTCTCTCTCTCTCTCTCTCTCTCTTTCTTCCTTGCCAGTGCCACGGCGGGTGGTTTGTTTTGCGGGCCGGGCCGCACGTTGGGCTTTGACTCGCGCACGAAAAGTTTTCTCCCGGCTTGCAGGAGTTTGTTTGTTTTAAATTCGGATTGATTTTGTTTAGTTTTGAAATGGACTCGTCACTTCTCGGACATTTTTGTGTGTAAAAGCTCGGCGACAGCTTCTACGGAAATAAAGATGATGTCGTAGAGGACAGGACACGGCCTACACTATAGGTCAGATGAAGAGTCAAGGCAGTATTGGTAGAAGGTAGAAACACAATAATAAATAATACATTCTCATGCTGTATCGTGTACGCTCTGTTCGCTATAGTTGTTTTATAGAACTACATAGAACTATATGACCATTGCTGCGTAAACCTTTCAACGAGCAGCCAATGCCTTTATCCTAGTACATTCCTACTGCTACTCCCGATCACTAGCAGCTGGGCCTGGGCCTCATGCTCCAACCAGCAAGATCGTTGGCGCACGTTATCCCTCACGGGCTGTTGGGCCGCGCGACGATTAGCAGAGCCAGTGTAAGCTTCATTAGGAAAAAGTACACCGAAGGTCCCTCAACTTTTTATCGAGTTACAAAATTGTCCCCCAATCGCAAAACCAGATATCGGCCGTCCCTTAACTAATCAAAACCAGCCACAATAGGTCCTTCGGTGGTTTTGACCCCGGTTTTGTCCTACGTGACGGCTGAGTCAACGTGGGACCCACGTGGGCCCCCATGTCAGCCTCTTCTTCCCTCCTCTCCAACTTGCTTCCTCTCTCTTCTCCTCTCTCATCCCCTCTCTTCTCTGTATCGAGTGAAGCCGGTGGGGCAGGAGACGACGGCGCGCGAAGAGGCGAGCTCCTATGAGCTGATGTAGATGATGCGGACAGCGCGGGACGACGGCCGTCCTTCCCCGTCCCCGCAGTCGCCGATGGCGTCGGTGTCGGCTAGCCGGTGGCGGCAGCATCGCAAGAGGAAGAGAGCATCGGCGTCGGTGATTCGATCCAATCCGGTGATTCGATCCGCGCCAGTGATTTGATCCAATCCGGCGAGAGGGGGAGAGGATGCTGCTGGGGTGGGCGGCGCAGTCACTGGGAGCGCCATCTCGTCCTCCTCCAGCTCTGCCAGCGCCTTCCCACGGTTGCCACTAATGTCGGTGTCGGCTTGGCGGTGGTGGCGGCATCATGAGAAGAAGAGAGCGTCGGCGTCGGCTTGGCAGTGGCGACAGCATCGGCGGCGGCGGCGAGGCGGGAGGAACGCGGCGACAATGGTGACGCCATGAGGGCGCTTGAGGACCGGTGCCGCGACGCCCTCGGCGACTGCCGCCCGCGCCTAGCTCCTCCCCCAGCTATTGAGGACCAGTGCCGCGACGCCCTCGAACGCTGGCGCCACCGTGCTCCCCCCGTCCTCTTCGCTCTGTCCCCGCGGTACCGACGCAGACGATGGGCACGCCGGCACAGTGCTCCGTGGTGGTTGGCACGGAGGCGGGCGTCGCAGTGTTGGAGGATGGGTGAGGGCGAGCTCACTGGCCTCCCTGACCCCCTCGCAAGACCTGCCTCCTCCCTCTCTGTCGCTCGTCGCCGGTCTCCCCGCCCCCTCGCTGGCCCCACCTCCTCACTCGACGGTGGCTGTGGCCTTTGCTACCGCAGTTTCCCCTTCTCCCGCGTCACCGCCGCCGCGTCGCCGGCCACCGTCGCCACCGCGTCGCCGGCCGCCGTCTCCTCCCACGACCCCGCTCGCCGGCCGGCCTCCTAGAGAATAGAGAGAGAGAAAGAGAGAGGAGGGAAAGAGAGAAGGTGATGACATGGCATCCTAACATGTGGGGGCCACGTGGGTCCCATGTTGACTCAGCCGCCACGTAGGACAAAAGTGGGGTCAAAACCACCGAAGAACCTATTGTGACCGGTTTTGATTAGTTAAGAGACGACCGATATCTAGTTTTGTGGTTGGGGGATGATTTTGTAACTCGATGACAAGTTGAAGGACCTTCGATGTACTTTTTCCACTTCATTACCACTCGCAAGCTGGAAAAGGTACACCGAAGGTCCCTCAACTTGTCATCAAGTTACAAAATCGGCCCCCAACCACAAAACCAGATATATAACATCCCTTGACTTACAAAACCGTTCACTTTAGGTCCCTCGATGGTTTTGACCCCGATTTTGTCCCACATGACGGCTGAATCAGCGTGGGCCCCACATGTTAGGATGTCATGTCATCCCCTCCTATCCCTTCTCTCCTCTCAGGCAAGCTAGCCGATGGGTGGGGAGGAGGTCGGCGACAACGGGCGCGAGGACGAGGGGGTCGACGGCGGTGGTAGTGACGTTGCAGAATTAGGCAAGTAAATGAATGAATGAGAAGAGTCCTACCCCTATCTCTGTGTCTCCAATTCTTGCAGAATTATGCAATCCCTCTTGGACTACCTCGGTGGCAGGAGGGTTGCATAATACTCATATCTCAATCATCTTCGTGCTCACCCGAATTCACATGTAACAACACAGTGGATGAGACCAGCAAGGAGGCCACCTTGGATGCGCTGTGCGCGCACGGAGTTGCGGATGAGTTCTTGCGAACAGCTAAGATAGGGGCCATTTTTTAAATATTTTGGATGTGCACACCTTGCCGCCCTCTACTTGGGCAGCAGGGGCCATTTTTTAAATATTTTGGATGGTATAATATTTTTGTAAATACTAAAAAATAAAAATGAAAAAAAATCGCATCCCAGATGGCAAAAGAAGGAAAGAGCAAAGCGGGGCAACCAGCTGCCTGCGCCGGCCCACCTGTCCGGCGACGAGGCATTTACGTGCACGGGCCCGATGCCCCGATGGAGGCGGTGGCAGGGCGAGATTCCCCGGCGTCTCGCTCGCATTTACCTCCCCTGCCTTCAACCGCAACCGCACGGGCATCTCTCATCAATGCACGGGCATGGCATGCACGAACCATATTCCAGTCCTGGCCTGGGCCTGCCCCAACCAACACCCCCGCCTTGTCTCTTTTGTCTCGCCGTTTGGGCCTCATTCAACGCCAACACCACGCCACCAACACACAACATCTCCTCTCGCCCATTCAATGCAACTCGGACTCGCCCTCTCCTCTCGTCCTGTATGTACTCCTCATTCATATACGTGCTAGTACTACACTACAGTCATGCCGTATACAAGCACCTGCAGTCTCTCCACATGCAATGCAGTAAATCGATATCCCAGAGATCTCTGTAGAAATTATGGTAGAAGAATCAAAATAGACCGGTGAGTTTAATGGCCTGGTGATACACGCGCATGCAGCACATATTCTGTCAGTATTATTTGCTGCAGGAACATGTGCTGTCAGTATTTATTTTTGCGGTGCTCATTTCTGCCATGCAACCTCTCTCTCAGTATACGTACCTACTGCAACGACAGTACTACTACGACCAGTAAAACTTGGCATGGTACAAGTACAACTACAAACAAGGGAGTAGTAGTCGTAGTAGTGATCGTCAAGGAGTTAGGCATGCATGCGTGATTCTTCATCGTCTCCTGAGTCCCGATCAGCCAGATCTGCAGCTAGCGTCATGGAGTACAGTAGTAGTACATTCAAATTGCCATGGTCCCGGAGGTTAACCCCGTTCCAGTACCTGTCCCAGGTTGGCCACCTTATCGAGTGCTCATGTAGAGGTGTGGCTGTGCATGACAGTTTTGATCGATCATCTCCCTGGGCAGGGGCAGGGCATGCTCAGCCTGACTGCATCTCAATCGCTGCTCGTCTCAATAGTCAATCGTAATCGCAATATTGCCAAGATGTTTCTGAAACCGAGCCTGTTTATCCTGACCTGTGTGATGCAGCATGGGGCGGCTAGCTGATGGCACATGTAAGCTTGTGTCTCCGTGAATGAATGCTGTAAGCTATAGCTAGCTGTAATCGTCCGGATCTCGCCAAGCAGATCAATCAAGGCCCGAAATCGTCCTCACCCGTCCCTCTCCGGCCGGTCTTCCAGCTCAAAAACCCACGGAATTAAACGCGAGGAATCCTCACACCAGCACGTCTAGGACGCTCCTACATTTATAGGGTGTGTTTCACGCTAAAATTGGAAGTTTGGTTGAAATTGAAACGATGTGATGGAAAAGTTAAAAGTTTGTGTATGTAGGAAAGTTTTGGTTGAGTTATGATCCAAATTCATTTACACTTAATAAAGGCCAGCTTCTTCCGTAGTGGAGCGGAGGCCCGTCGCCGGTAGGCTTAGGCCGGACGTAGCGGATCGTCATCCCTATTAGGGTTCCACTATATATATACCTCATGTAAGCCGTCGTGCAGTGTTGTAACCTCACCTCAGATATAGTGAAGATATTTTGTTGGCTGACGCCTGTGGTTTTTTCTCTCCTGTTTTGGGAGGGTTTTCCACGTTAAATCCCGTATCTTCTGTGATTGATCTATTGTTCTTTATTGTTTGTTTGCCTATCACTTCCTACCAGTTTTGATGTGATAGAAAAATTGAAAGTTTAAAGAAAAAATGTGGAACTAAACTCGGCCTATGTTCCACTACAAGAAAGTTCACTACACCTTCCTATTCTCCTCCTCGCCCACACACGCTGCAGTCATGTGGCTACTTGCATTGCGCTTTTGATCGATTAGGCTACGGTGAAGAATATGAACGAAGCAAACAGAAAAATATGTGTTGTTATCAGTCTAAAAGCTAAGGAAGAAAAATATCCTACAATAAAAAACCTAAATCAACTTTAAAATTAAGTTTTGAAATTTAATTTTAGTTGTGGCTCGTGAGACAATAAATGGACGACGATAACTACGAAACTTTCATTTATCAGTGTTCCACCATGACGCTATCCTCCTAGTTGGCCGCTGCTTGTTCAATGCCTCTAGGGAGGGATGAGACCATGGGCGAGAGAGAGACATAATTCATGCATGTTGCTGGCCCCCTTTGCACACAAAAAAGCATGCAACGATCGATCGCTAGCTCAAGGAGAGATGGGTTGGAAGGAATCTCTACACATTTATGCCATTGCACCTACATATGCATCATTTTTTTGAGGTAGAGAGAGGGCCGGGTTTCCATTAATGCTGCAGCCTGTCTTACTCATTTGGTAGCCGGGGGACTTGAATGCTCACCCACACAATGAGGTCCATAAGTTGGAGGCCTCTGCTTGCTACCCCTCTCCATCCCTAAGCCCATTCTTTCACCACACCTCTGCTCGCCTCCTTCTCCATCTCTCTCTAAGCTGCATGCCTTCCATTGGAGACAAGGGAGAGAGAACCATTGCATGTCCATCGTCCATGCATCTGCATATGCATGGTGTTGTTCTTCTCGTCTACTTCCTGCTTCTACATGTGACGGAGAAGAAGGGAATGAAATGGTAGCTATGATGTTGGCTCGGCTCACTCAGACGGCATTGGCGTGATGCAAAGCATGCATGCGTGCTTGCTAGCTCACTTGTGTTTCTGATTGAGCCGTGCCAATATCTTAGTGCTCTTTCATGTGTACGTACGCGCACGCACAGTTGCACCATGCATCGACGACGACCACTGCCATGGCCGCCGGTATGCGTGTCTTCACCTGCATCAATTCTTCTTGCAGGTATATATGGGCTATGGAGTTCCCTTGCATTACAATGAGCTGCTTAGCTGATTAACCATTATCGCCTAGTTTTGTAGTTTCCGAGTTTTCAGTAATATCGCACGAACTAATGATGTTCTTGTTATTTAGACCCCGTTATATATAGTTGTATAACTTGTATACGTAGTATTTCTAGCGTGGGTCCAATTAATGGTCCATATGTTAGGTCTCGACTTTGATTTTCAAGCACCAATGCCCACGGAGTGCACAGTATATATCAATTATATGCATGCAGAAACTTACAGGATTGCATGGACGGGGTGCAGCATTCAGCATTCTCATGCCTGCTAATTGCTGTTCCAGCAATCCTTTTTTAGGGCAGTGCCATTGCTGCTCCAGTAATCGGACATCACCATTCATACATGTTTGTAACACGTCGTGCAGAAAGTACGAAATTACCTGCATAATTATAATGTACAAGCTGATGATGAAGCCCAATAAAATCGTGTAATAAATAACTTCGATGGAAATTAAAGGTTGGATAATGCACGTAGGAATGTGTATCCACCAATCTGTTAATTATGGAGGAATGGTTTATGACAGGTAGATCCTAGATACTAGCAGTAGCAGCTTACTACACTGTATTGACTGAAAGTATCTGCTAATGTTTTTGTGCACTCGAATGCTATGCTTAGTTGTTTACCTGCAGTTTGATTATTTTTAACTCGCCAATCCGGGATTATATGATCTCATCAGAAGAAAAGCTTACTCACGCGAGTTTCTGTCAGAAGAAAATCCTGGAATATATGACCTCTTCAGAAGAAAAGTTCGAACTTCTAATTCTGCCGTGTCCACTGAAATGATACAAACTGTACTTACTGCGTGCCGTCAGCACGTCCTGAAGTCTGAATATAGTACAACTAAGCTGCCAATAGTATTTACTAGTTTTTTTTACTGAAATCTCTTTTTATATTTATTCTCTCATGCAATTCTACTCTTCAAAGGACCTCCCATCCTGCCTCCTGTCCTCCTGCTTCTCCAGTTGTTTACAAAATTAAATTATCTTATGTACCCAAAAATAGTTCTAATTCAACTTTTGTCTACATTTAAATATTTCGAAAATATCAGAACGAGCGCTGTCATTACAAAAAGAAGAATGCGGGGTATCCAGGCCAACACCCCGACTTGTGCTTACACAAATGTAAATGCAGATGGTCGGGTAATCTCTCTGTTTATTAATTGCTGCAACACTGTGTTGCAGCTTCCAACTTCTACAAAATGTAAATGCTCCAGCTCCTCTCGCTCTGCCTCTTACTCAATGATGTGTCTGTGTGCTGTATTCTTGAATAATTGTATTTCATTCAATTCGAAATCAATTAAATTGAAGGGGGGAAGGGGGCAGAGTAATACAGCGGATCACCATGATGCCAGCTTGTATTGGTTGCCAAATTGCTTGCATATGAAAAATATCAAGATGCAGTTGACGACAGAGACGGCATTTACCCGTCACTAATAAAGATCCAAAATTCAGAGCAATTGTAACAGAGATGAATGAAATCAGCAATGATGGCTACCCAGAAAATTTTGTGCTATCACCCCCGTGGTGTTGCGACAGAGCAATTGTAACAGATATAATGAAATCAATAATGATGGCACCATTTGCCATTTTGCCACACTTGCTACTGAGAGCAACAGTGGACCTTATGGCGCCACTTTAGGTTTATGTACTTCGAATATCAGAATGGATTAATATGAAGATTACAACAACAAAGTGCTAGGAGTAGAGATCAGGCATGTGGTTCTAATGGAAACCATAACTATATACTTAGTTTTCAACCAACTTGTAGCCAACTTTATGTCTTGGCCCCTTTTCAGAATGCAAGAATGATAAAAACACAAAAGAGAGGGTTGCAGAACATATAAAAAAAATATATGAAAGAATGGATGTTTGGTTAGACCACATGGATTTAGGGAGAGACAGACTCCAAGAAACATTCCCATGAGGTTGGACATCATTTTAAATTTCCTTCGAAATTACATCATTTGGTCCTATTCGTTTTGGAGGAATTTTAACATATAGAAATAGGAAAAGCGAAAGAATAGGAATGAATATGGAAGAATTTTAACATATAGAAATAGGAAAAGCAAAAGAATAGGAATGAATGCACACTTCAATCCATAGGAATTTTCAAGAGGTTTGAGTGATGAAATTTTTCCTATGTTTTCTCTTTACAACTTGTAGGAAAGAAAATTTTTCATTGATTTTTTTATACCTACATTCATATGAATGTACCGAATGACACTCATAAACGAATAGTCCATGAATATTCCAAAGAAATTAGGTAGGATTCTAAAAGCTTTAACATTTTGTTCCAAAGAACCAAATAGGAAAGAAATTACCATATATATGATTCAAATTCTACAAAACTTCTCTACAATTGTTCCAAAGAAGGCCTTACATCATAACGTATTGCACATTAGGACTGGAGTGCACTAACAACTTCGGGTAACAGAATGGTTTTCTGAAGGATAGTTAGCAGGACATTTTGACATTGTGAATGATACCAGGAATTGGAACTTGGGTTGGAATATGATAACGTCAGAGTAGTAAAGGAGGAATTGCAATTACTGTAGCTGGTACTCCAGCACAGTAGTCAGGAGCACCATACATCAAATCAAAGGGATGAGGTTCCCATGGGTAGTTGGGACTTGCCAAGGAGTAACTATGGAAGTAATGATATGAGCGTAAATGAGATGGCAGGGAAAGCATCAAAAGAGACAACAGGTAGAGAATATGGGGCATGGTTACTTTGGTCAGGGTCAGGGCATTTACACGCATAGCATAGATAGATCAGATGCATGGTGCCCGGACCGGACCTGACCTAGCCTGGCCTCTATATCGTCAGACAAAGATTCCCTCATTCACTCCAACCCCCGCCCAGCCCTATACCCATGTTGCCTAGCATCGCAGCATCACCACTCCTTGCTAACTGTCATCTCGGCACCACCACTGTGATAGCATCACCATCGCTTGCCTATTGTGTTCTTCTACAGTTCACAGCTATTCAAACTGTTTGGATCACGGGAAGCCAAACCGTTCAGATCGTGCTTGAACAAGGCTGTGTTTAGTTGGATCTAAAGTTTAGATTTTGGTTGAAATTAGAGATGATGTGACTGAAAAGTTGTGTGTGTATGACAGGTTGATGTGATGGAAAAGTACTGAAGTTTGGATCCAAACTTTGGATCTAAACACAGCCCAAGTTAAAATTGCTGTGCTCGTAACAAGGCCAGGTGTAGATCCAAGAGCTCTGCTGCCAGTTGCTTTTCCAGTCTGGTTACCTTTCATGGAACTGATTTAGGCCCTGTTTACATCCCACCCAAAAATTTTCACCATGTCACATCGAACGTTTAAACACATGCATAAAGTATTAAATATAGGCTAAAAAATGACTAATTGCACAGATTGTGACTAATTTGCGAGACAAATCTTTTAAGCCAAATTGCTCCATGACTTGACAATGTTGTGCTACAGTAAACATTTGCTAATAGAAGATTAATTAGGCTTAATAAATTCATCTCGCGGTTTACTGACGGATTCTATAATTAGTTTTTTTATTAGTGCCCGAACACCTCATACGACACCCTATATAATACCTTATGTGATACGCCAAAACTTTACACCTTTGAATCTAAACACCCCCTTAACTGCGAGGCTAGCTCTCTGGCTGTGCGCTTGTGCCGAAATCACTTCAAGTTCGTCCATGCTGCTAACAACGTTGAAGAGCTCTGGTTGACTTGACATAGAACATGGACACAACTACACATGGCCTCTCCAAGCTGGCCCCAAGGTACTTGACACCGCTTCCTCCCATAGGATTAAAAAGAGCAATTTGATGTAGCTTATGGGTTTTCAGCAAGCCAGCAATATATTTTTGCCTCGTTCTAAACGGCAAATCGCCACTGGTAACGTTCAGAGCAGCATAAGGCAACCAACAGCAAGACATCAATAGGAGCAGGTTTTGCAGCTCAACCAGTGTAGTAAATCCATGGGTCTCCATACTCCCATGGCACTGTCCCCCTCAGCGTCCCCAAGGATGAAGCTGGCATGCCCAGACTCTAGAGTTGTTTAGTCATAATTAGATTCTCATCGTACAGTGTTTGTTGCATAGAGAAGTTTCTTGATAGTTTTAAGATCCTACAATTGTTAAATATTTATATATATCCCAAAGAAAAATGTTGCAACCACCATGTCTGATTTCTGTGTATATTATTGTTTATTAAATCCAAAATTGAAACGTTGGCTGTGTCACATGTGAAAATATGCAGAGAAAGTGCATTAACGACTGCCTTGGAGTGATACAGACTTTGAGGGACCTAGGGATGCAGCCATACCTTCATTAAGCTGCATTATTTTGAGGCAGACCTGGGTATTGAAGTCCCCAATTAAATTGTACACTTGTACTAAGGCCCTGTTTAGATGGGGAAAAGAAAATTTTTGGGTGTCACATCAGATGTTTGACCGGATGTCGGAAGGGGTTTTCGGACACGAATGAGAAAACTAATTTCATAACTCGCCTAGAAACCGTGAGACGAATCTTTTGAGCCTGATTAAGCCGTCATTAGCACATGTGGGTTACTGTAGCACTTATGGCTAATCATGGACTAATTAGGCTCAAAAGATTCGTCTCGCGATATCCATGCAAACTGTGCAATTAGTTTTTGTTTTTATCTATATTTAATGCTCCATGCATGTGTCCAAAGATTTGATGTGATGTTTTTGGGGGAAAAAAATTTTGAGAACTAAACCAAGCCTAAATAGATTCATACGGTTTTGTTGAAAAAGTTCGTGTAATTGGAATGGGAAAATAGCAGTTCAGTCCAAATTGCTTCCTTGAAACTAAATTTATGAATTATCTATATTTATTTAGTAGTTTTAACTACATGGATTCCACACAAGCAGTGCAGGTAGTAGTACTAAACTAGTAACATGTTTTGATCTGTTAAACTGCTATAAAGACTAGCTCTAATTCTGTACCACGAGATGTTTGATATATATTTGAGGTCATTCAGGGAGAAGCAAATTGCGATTGGGAGGGAACAAGGATGTAGGATCTTGGACATGGATCTCTTGAAAGATTGAGATAGGCACCACTGGGGATCAAAGAATGAGCCATGCACAAACTATAAAAGTAACAAGCACGAACTGTGCTTGTGTGATCTGAAACCTCTGATTACAAGAGACTAGAGAGCATCAGGCTCATAAAATCTCACTTTTGATTTTTAAACTGGGGTTGCATCATGCATTCATTTCTGAAGGTATTTGAGGGCAAGTGACAATTAATGAGTTGCAACAGTACAAACCCTTAATTCCATCCTTTCTTAGCAAGGATAGGTGGTTTAAGATGAGAAAATAACTAACTTTGCTAAGCTAACTTGTGGGTCATGGCATGTACAAGGGAACACAGTAGCACACTAGTGCCAATGGTCATGCTCAATTGGTTAGAGTCCGGAACTTTTGACACAAATCGGCATGTGACGTCCTGTGCATTTTCAACAAATTTTATATCAAAATATACTGATACATACATTTTTTACCACTTCACATGTGGTGAGAAAAATTATATCTGTTCTGCCGATGCAGTGAGAATTTACACTAACAATCGGGACGTGAAGGAGAAACAAAATAATTCTTGATTAATATTTGTATCCAAGATGCTAGGAATATCTAATATTAATGGGGTAGAAAGAGAAAATAATACTACTGGAAACGTAAAAGTATGCAGGTCACGCTAAACTTATATTTGGCATTAATAATTTGGGTATCTTGAGTTTTTTATGGCTAACCTCTTAAGATTATACAGCATTGATATCATGGAACTTTGGCCTTCCAATTATCATGGGCATACCACAACCTGTTGATTCCCTTCAAGGAGCAACCTCTATCTGAAACCAAATGCTTCCATTCAGTTCAAGAAACCAGCAGAGATGTATAAAAGCATAGCGGCTAACTGTACCTACCTTGAACCAGAAGTGATTAGATCATGCACTGGAGAAAACAGAGTTGCCTCCCAACAGCTCAGTATCTTTCAATAAACTTTACTAAATTTGACAGTGTCATATACCATCCAAGTGCTGAACTGGGTCATGTTGCTTTGGTAGACGAAAGCTCTTGAGTAATTTGATAAGTTCATACGTCCTTGCATGATGACCCAACCGGAGGCATAACTCCAAAGGGGTAAATCCATCCTGAAGTAAGCATATAAACCAAATCATACTCTCATTTGACAGAAGCCTTTATTTAAGAGAAATGCAGGAATAAGTAGTGCTCATGCATGTCTCTTAAATACCATCTGAAATTACGGCACTGGAAATGCATCACAAACAGTGATAAAACTGATGTGAGAATATGATAATAGTATCACAAGAGAATTGGCGATTAACAGAAAACAGCTCACATAAATAAGTTCCTCCTGGGTCATTTGAGAACTACCAGCACATAATTTGCTTTACTTACTTGAGTTTTCAAAGTTCTATCAGCACCCTTTATTAAGAGTAGCTTAACGATATCAGTTCTCTGTGTTTGCACAGCTAGATGCAAAGGTGTCCATCCATACTGCAAAATGAATGAGTTAGACAACTAATCCATCAGAACTGAAAATAAAGCAAGACACTCCCAAAAATGAACATACATCATCTGGCCGATTAATGTCAACATTGTACAGCAAGAGAGTCTTTATGGTCTGACTGCATGCTGTTTGGACTGCATAATGCATTAGGGTTGCACCATCCTGTATCACCAAAATTGCACTGTTGTCATTGACCAAAACTATACAAAATACTGCATAGAACAGGAAAGGGATCAAGAAGTACGAGTCTGCAACCCACCATAACAATGCCTACCAGAGGTAGAATATCTTAGCATAACTAAAAGATACCCAAGCCATCCAAACATAGAGCATACTCACTTTATCGTGGATGAATGGATTTGCTGAATTCCTTAGGAGATAGTTGATAATGGCATGCTTCTTGGAAAGAATTGCTTTATGAATAGCTGGTAAACCATCCTGAGAATACCACCGGAAAAGGCCCGACAAATTATAATGATATCACAAAGATGTAAAGCTTCTAACCATAACCTTTTTTAAGATGAGTCAACTTTCAGAATAGAGCTTACCTTATCAAGGGCATTCACATTAATATTATGTTTTAGAAGATTGTCCAACAGATAGAAATCTCCTGATGCTGCAATTGTGTGAAGTGGAAGCCACTTGCTCTACAAGACAAATAGATTAAGGTATGTCAACCATCAGTCAGTAGATAATATTGCACAGCAAACTAAAAGAGAGAGTAGCAAACACCACCTACATAGCCTAGAGATGAAACCCAACTGGAGCTACACAAATCAAAATAGATAAACTGGAAATAACAAACATGATCAAGCATACGCCTGGAGATAACACAAGCTTTATGATGTGACATATCAAGATGTTAGTAATGCAAGTCAGAAAAAATATATGGTGCACAATGCACTCTTCCATGAGACAAAAAAAAATGTTAGTGTGACGAATTACAGACAATAATAGTTAAGTCACTCTGGGCAGAGAGTGCTTACAGAAGTAGCAGCTTCAAGATCAGGTACTCTCTTGTTCAGAAGAACCTTCTCCTCATCTGTGAACAGCTTCCGTCGGCCTAAAATATAATACAAATTATTCAAATCCACGAGAACAGCAATGAAAGAAAAATGTCACATAGTGAAGTTGCACCATTACTTGGTCATGGATAATTGGATATACCAAACAAATGTTTCATCCGATAAACTAAACTAGAAATGGTATAATCACTCAGAAAGTTGTGTTTCGTTGACCATGTTAATGGCAAAAACTACATATATTTGTCACGTGAGGAGTAAAGAGCATCAAATATACTGTGGTAATGTACAACTACTGCATTAATCTTTTTTTTTGGTAATCACCTACTACAAATCAACGACCATAGATTGTAGTATTCAATAACCAAGTCTGAATGATAATTCGAATGTATTCAATGACCAAGACAGAATGATGATTCAATGTAGCATAACAAAAGTTCCAGAACTCACTTTTCGGATTGTTGCCATCCTCCATCTCGCCTGGCACATACTCCGTACTGTTAAACAGCTCCGTGATGTCGTCGAGGCTTCTCACACCCAGCCCCAACCTCGGATTCCTAGGTGCCACACGAGCACCAGGCTCAGGAGGCGGCGGAGCCTCCACTCTATCCGGTACGGGTGACCTCTCGATCGGCTCGGCGTAGTCGCGCGCGACGCGTCCGAGCTCCGCGTCCAGCCTCCCCTCGCGGTACGCGCGGTACTCATCGGGCGCGGCCACGGCGGGGGGCGCCCGCCGCTCGAGGCGGCTCCCGAAGCGCAAGCCGTGCGCGATGCGGCGCTTCTCCTTCTTCGTCAGGTTTATCTCCTCCGCCGCGTCCCTCCACCTCTCCGGCACCAGGCTACTCCCCCCTCCGCCGCCGGCCTCCGCGGCCGGCTTCCGCCTGGGGCGCGAGGTGGTCGATGGCGCCGGAGAGGGGAGGTCGACATCGGGCTCCTCGAAGGCGTCGTCCTCGAACACGACGCAGTCGCCGATGGCGAAATCCTCGTCGAATTCATCGACGGCGGCGACGGCGAAGGAGGTGGGAGAGGTAACGAGCGGGCGGCGCCTGGGGAGGAGGGATTTGCTATGTGGGTGGAGGCGAGGAGAGGCGGAGAGCGGGTTTAGGGTTTGGACATGGGAAGGGAAGGGGAAGAGGAGGAGATGGTGGTGGAGGGAGAGGGAAGGAGGCATCGCGTCGTCCTCGTCCCGCCGTGCCGGAAGACGAGAGGATTAGCCGGCGTTTAACCGGCTCGTCAGAGTGGGCCTCGCCGATTGGGCTACGTGTAGTAACTTATTTGGGCCGGAAGGAGCCCAGTTTCTCTATGGATGTGAAAGAAGCTTCTAAGGCCTTTCCAATCCTTCTCAAATTGAAGCCCATAAATGAATGTCGGGATACAACGAGAGAAGGCTGAGACTTGAGAGTACTTTGTGTGCCATCGTGTTGCTCCATATATTCATTCTCAAATAGATGGCATTTTAGGATGCATTCATGCATGCATTCGAAATAAATAATCACTAAAATATGATAAGTATTTGATATTTCCTAGTCATATTAGTAGGTTTGTTATTCTTAAAACTTAATATTTTATGTGGTTATATTTCTAACATTTTTCATAAATTAATGCAATGTAAAAAAATAATGATCAAATATGTGTATTGGTATTACCTAGAAAAAATTAAGTATATATATAACTTGTTTTAATAGGGTGAGTCTATCCAGCGAACGTTCACTAGCACATTAGCCGAGCGAGCACCTTATCTCTTTAGATATTCTCCACCAGATCTGTTCGTTCCCTAAAGCTTCCCCAAAGTAACGTGAAGAAAGAGGCGGGGAAAGAAGCAATGTGGGAGCTCATTGGTTCTTCGCCCCTTCCCTCTACTCCCTTTGTTTTCTCTCCTCGGCGTGCCACACATCTCACCAGGGTAAGGTCCTCTTTCACAGCACTTGTTGGGGGTGTATCTTTCTTCCTCCTCACCAACCAGCAACGCAAAAAAGAGGTTTTAATTCCTTTCCGGCAAGGCTGACATCCCCTTCCTCCTCCTCGCCAACCAAGCCTATGCCTCATCCTACACAACATCGACAAGATCCTTTATGGATATACCTCACCTTTTTTTCACTCATATCTAATTTCTTGTAAGACCAGTTTCTTGCATTTTTTAGCTAAGAGTTATTGATTTTTGGTAGAAATATTTACATATTTAATTGATAGTTGGTGATTTTGAGTTTTGGAGTTTCTGTTTGAATTTGTTTGAAATTTCATATGCAGAATGTTTCTCTGTATAAAGATTATATGTACAGAGTTTGTATGTGTAAAGCTTGTATACACAGAAGTTTCTATGTGCAAAGTTTCAACATGCGAAGTTTATATCTGTAAAGTTTATTCATGCAAAGTTTTTACGTGCATTTTTTTTAGAAAAAAAGGACACTGAAAGGTAGGAAACCCTTCGTGTTCATGCATGCTTATTAAAAATGCAAGCTTCACATGTCGAACAGATTCAAGCATACTACCAACAAAGGGAAACATCCACGCTTCCACCAGATTCACATGCACAAGGGGTGCATGCCAGTCGAGCCGTTAATCACGCGCATAAGCGCTAGACAGTGCTAATTGTGGTTCGAAGTAGGGCTGTCAAAAAAAACTCGAGGCTCACGAGCTGCTCGAGCTTGACTCATCCTAGGCTCGATTCGAGCTCGGCTCGAGCTCCAGACGAGCTGAGCCCGAGCATCCCCCTAAGCTCGCAAGCTTTGTCGAGCTGAGTTTAAGCTTCCAACGAGTCTAGTAATATATAATTTTTGTTGTTATTTAATAAATTAGGAGATCAAATATGTTATTTATATGCCTTGTATTGACATCATATATTTATTTTATTCTTTTTTTCCTCTTCTATTAATATAATGAACTAGAAATTAATTATTTTTTTAAAAGATTATCCTTGAAATATTATTGTTTTACTTAAAAATCAAGCTCGGTAGTCGAGCTCGAGCCAAGCCTGTCGGAAAGCTCGAACATTTTTAGGCTTGGCTCGAGCTTGTATCGAGCTTGAGTCTAGGCAGATAAGCTCACTCGAGCTCGGCTCGTTGATAGCCCTAATTAGAAGCCATCTTGAAAATCGATCGTTGGGCCAGAAACGGAAGTGGAAAAAAGATCATGTCACCGAGATCCTAGCGAGCGATCACACATTAGTAAACTTGGATTTTGATAGGTTTATTTTCCATGTTATGGTCAGATGACTATGTAAGCTTTTCTATTTTCTAATGCTATCTATAGTAGCGGAGTATATATATATGATCAATCCAAGGTTTTTTTTTTAATGAGCGGTACATATATATTACGCATAGTTTAAATTACTCCCTCAACTATTGTGTTCATTCGATTTACCATCCTTCACTAGCTAGGATATGTGGTATCTAAATTGATTTCACAAGTTGCGAACAGGTTAAAGGTTCAACATTGCATTTTCTCGAGCGTGAGTTTTCTTCGGTCTATATATACATTTATTTATTGTTAATTAGTTAACAAGTACTACATAATACATCCTCTGGTTTGACACTACGTGGCAAAAAACTAAAAACATTGACCTTTTGCTTTTCGATCTTAATCAATTTAATTAGTTGGTCTAGTCTTTTCTCGGTTGCTTTTCGATCTCCCGAGGACGAGCACGCAAGAAACTTTAATTTCATTGATATTATTTTTTTCGCAAATTATTTTTCTCCGTACTATTTGCTCCTTGTAACAACAGTGAATGGATGTACGGGTTTTTTTTTTCTTTTTTTATTTCAGCAGGCGCGTAAGCCAAGGCAACGTCAGGTACCGGCCCCTAGCTAGAGCACTATGTTCGCTTTGGCACATACTGATCCATCTGCGTATTTACCGACAGTGTATAGTATTACTGTAGTTAGCTAGCTGCTACTCCCTCCGTTTCACAATGTAAATCATTCTAGCATTTCCCACATTCATATTGATGCTAATGAATGTTTAGATTCATTAGCATCAATATGAATGTGGGAAATGCTAGAATGACTTACATTGTGAAACGGAGGAAGTAGCTAGTACCAGTACGAACAAAACTGATCTGTTTAAAAAAACCTGAACTTTTTTTTTAAAAAAAAAACTATGCTCAGGCTTAATATCGATCTGTATTTTTTTTAACCGCCAGCGGTCGACTTACAAAAACTGATTGATATTTTAGCTGATTTTTTTACAAAGTTGATGAAAAATCATCAGTTTATACTAGTTTGTTTTGGTCGGTTTTCGACGAGTGGTTTTCAAATCTAAAATTAAAAAGTAAACATATCCTGGATACACGTTTATACTAGTGCATGTCTGATTGTTCATATGTGCGCGTGTGTTAGATAAGTCTTGTAAAAATACAGAGGATGCAGTCCTAGTATGAGAACAAATATAGTTGGTTATATACACGTCATTGTAATTCGAAAATCACTATAACAGGTCGTGGATACTCTCCTATGACTTAAAAAACTTTGTTTCATGAAACCGGCGATTAATGATTATCAATATTAACCTAGTTTATTCCTTTTGTGGTGCGCATCGGCAAAAAAATGAGTGGAATCTGTGAGAATTCAAAAAATTCAAAGAATTTTTTTATCTTAAACTATTTTTAAAACATAATCGTCGTCATTCTTCCTCCCATAACTCCCCCCCCCCCCCCCTCCCTTAAAAAAATTAGCTCCGAAAAACCACATAACAACCCATTATGAAAAACCGGTATAGAAAGGAACTGAATCATATTTCTATCTTCTAATCCCGTTGCAATGCACGGGCATGTAACAAAGTAGTACACTCAAATTGTAAACATGTACACAATCTGCATTTCTTGGTTATGTGCGTTGTTTTCTACCCAAATAAGTGGCCATGAAATAACGAAGCATTCCATGTAGATGTGAAATTGCATTTATAGCTTCTGCCTTTCTATGAACAGTAACACAAATGCCTTCTTCAATTCAAATCTTTGCATGCTTGTGTACGTCCAATTAATACTCTCTACGTATAAACTGCCTTTAAGCACGTTACAGTGCTTCATTTAGTCTCCCACAGTTGTTGACAATAACAAACCAAGCGAAAGGAATAAAACAATGTCACGATACTGTTCTCTCATATGCGCGCGCATATGATATATAGCTCGGGACAAAACCAGATGAACCATTTCTGTCAGCATAAGAACAAAACGCACAGCTAAACTTTCAGAAGAAACAAAGAAGCAATAGCAGTACTTATGCAAGTGTACAAACAATTGGTACCTTGGCGTTTAATTCAAATCCAATGTTCGACAAATCACACGGCCGGCTCCCATACCGATTCACAAATGCAAAGCTTACAATACTTGAGCAAATCTTTAATTTGCTCTCTGGTGTGTTCAGAAACGAGGTACTACCACTGCTGATGAATATGAACTCATAAATGGTACTCGATCTACTATAATTCCTGGAGCGAAGTGCATATGCATGTATAGCTATTACTCCTATATCATGGATGATGAAGATCATATATATGCAACCTGTACCTGCTCACAGTGCTCAGCGTTCAATGGATTGTATAGCAAGCTAGCTACAGACACCTTCCGCCATAGCCTGCGCTCCTGAACAATGTCTGCTTGATCTCGTCGGTGCTGACAACTTGCCTCTTCCCGTCCTCCTATCATGCATTGTCGACGAACCCATTCAATATTGAAACAAGAGATTAATCAAAACATATATATGCCTATATATAGCTATAGGTTAATTTGTTCGAGCAAGAAATCAAGGTATAGCTATATATCGACCGATATAGATGTTCAGAAATCCGCACTAGCTAAGTTGCTATAGCTATCAAGAATTCAAGATAGATATATAGAACTTACTTGTAAGCAGGAGGCCTGCATGCCAAAGTCACTGAAGCAGCTCACGACGCACTGCTCGATCTCTAGCCCCAGCACCTCCAGCGCGCTCACCGTCGACAGCAGCACGCCGGGGTTCGCCGGGCAGCATATCTCGATCCTCGTGTTCCCGCTGCCCCGGTTCTCGACATCGAACTGGAGGCAAATCAAACCGCAGTTTAATTAGTTAGTTTCGCCCCATGCATCACAAAGTTCGATCGCAACAACCAGATTAATTTAGCTGCGCGGACGCACAAGAAATATACAAGCACATACATACATGCCAAACTAAAACTCCATCGATGCGATGCTTGCCTGCGTAGCTAAGCTAGGTACGTACCTTGGTGGAATTCCTCACGAGCATCTCGTTGTTGTTGCCGCTGGAGGAATCCTTCATCGTGTTCAACAGGTCGAGCTCCTCCGGCGTGGCGCCGATCTCCTCCTCGAGGGTTTTGATCCTCTCCGTCAGCTCCTTCACGTAGTCGATGGTGTCACCAAGGATCGAGGTCCTGTCCATCTGCAGCGCGAGCGAGCGATTGATTGATTGTTTAATTACAGATATATGAGCACACGGGACACGGAGACAAGAAGCTAGCTACAGCTAGCTAGGTCAATTAATTAGGTCACAAGACAACAATACAAATCAATGTGTGTGTCACCTTGCTAATCTTGGGCACGATGGACCGGAGCATGGACAGCCGGTCGTTGAGCCGCTTGCGACGCCGCCTCTCGGCCATGAGGTTCTTCGACGGCGTGCCGTGGAGCTTGCTCCGCGGGTGGACGCCGCCGCCGACGCCCCTGATGCCGGCCATCATCTCCGAGCTCTCTCCGGCGCCACCTCCAAACATGAACGTCGGCGACGACGAGCCGCCGCCGCCATGGAGCAGCGCCTTGTCGCCGCTCGTCTCCTCCTCCGCCACCATTGCGTCGCGGAGAGGAGTGAGCTGCGTCTGCGTCTGGCTAGCCGCCTCCGAGGGGACGAGCTGGGCGCCGCAGCTGCGGTACGGGTTGCAGACCTCGCTCAAGCAGTCGAAGTTGAACTCCTCGTGCGGATGCTGAGGCGGCGGCGCCGCCATGGACGCCAGCTCCTGGAACGGCGACGCGTCCATCCCGCCCCTCGCCTCCGCGCTGCCGCCGTCGCCGCCGTAGAAGAGGAGGTCACTCATCATCATGCCGCCACCGCCGCCGCCACCCGGGTACGGCGGCGCCTGCCACGGCGCCGACCCATCACGCCGCAGCGACATGAGCTCATCCAAGAAGGACTCCTCGTCAAGCTCCATGCCTCAGCTAGCTAGCACCTGCAGCAAGCTAAGCTATAGTAGTATATATGCTCCCTTTCCTCGCTAGCAGTCACCTCTCCTGCCTAGATTGCCCAAACCCTCACGCTTATACTATCATCCGAGACCGGGACGGCGAGTAGCTAAGCCACATGTCCAAGTTGCAGGGGGGAGCAGTGGCAGTGGCAGTGCAGGGATGGAATGAAAACGGCCGTGACCAGAGAGAGGGGAATATGAAATGAAATGGAGCTAGGCTAGCTGGGGGCACGGAAGCAACCTGGGAAATGAAACGCGGTGGGCCGCGCGAGGTTGGGGTTGCCAACCCAACCCAAGCAAGCAATCGAGCGACAATTATTCCTCGCAGCTAGTTTTGGTTTGGTGCGTGCGCCCATGCAGCTAGGCGCCGCTAACTAGGGTATATCGGTCGGTAAGGGCTCGCGCGCGCGCGCCAACTGGCTGGACCGCCGGGTCGCGCGGTCGGTCGGTCACTAGCTCGCGCGCAGTCTGAGAATGGAATGGAATCTCTCCACTTGTTTAATCGCCTGGCCTGGCTACATTCGGTTTCAATTATCGACCATGTCGTTTTCGCCTGAAATCTGCAATCTCGCGGAAGAGGCCTTTTAAAATTCATCCTGTACGTACGTTGCTGGCTGGCGGCGATCGAGGTTAATTTGACGGCCGGCCCCGCCCAGTGCAAAAAGAATTTGGTCGCGCATAATTTATATCTTACCCCCTCCATAGCTAGCTAATTAATCGGCGTACGTCGTCGTCGTGTACATACATAGGGATAGGGCCGGGGTGCAGTAGTTGTCACGGCCACCTACAGCTAGAGGGAGCGGGAGAGCGCGCGAGTCACCGCGGAGTCAAAAAGAACGGGCTAGTGTAGCTAAACAAAAACGAACGCGCGTAATACGTTACCCTCAGCTCTGTGTTGTTTAGCGCCCAGATTCCCCTGCCAATTTGGCGAGCGATCGGTGGTCGGGTCGGGTCGGGGTCGGCCCCGCGCGCTAGCTGCACGGTGAGATGCCATGGGAGTACGCGCGCGCCAGTTGATAATTTGCTGGTGCTGTGGAGACGTCGCGTGCGCGGCCGGTTCATGCCTCATGCCTAGCGCTACTAGCTTGATCGCCTCGTTTTCGAGCTGATCATCGAGAGGTAGCCGTCGGGGAGGGGAGCAGGGGCGCAGCCGCGTCGCTGTCGCCGATCGAGTCAGATCAGATCGCCCATCCGCGTACGCGTACGCGTGTACTTGGTGGTGTGCTGGCTATCAACGACGTACGTGCCGAGCAATCGATCGTCTCCTGGGCTATTGGCTATACGATCCAATATACGAATGCGGCGCGCGAGACTAGCTAGATCGATCGATCAGGCCGATCACATCATTGCCGTTTAGTTGCGTGTTCGCTGGGAGCTCAGCTTATTAGCTATAGCGAACGAGCAGTTAGTAGTACGTGCGTGTGATGATCGATCGATATATATGAACCGATCGATCGATCCGAGATGGAATATGCTGGAGTGGTGGGTCTCATTATCTGGGAGATTTGAGGGGGATTAATCTTGATTCGGATGAGCTATCAGATCTGATGGGGGGCATGGATAAGATTAAAACAATGCGCATGGAACAAAAACCCCAGTCGATTGTTTATCCGTCAAGATTACTAATTAGACTTGCTGTACTACATAACTTTGTCCTTGGTCGCGGGCTACCAATTTAAATACTCATTTTGTTTCCTTGCAATGATCGTACGTATAACTAGTTGTAGTATATATACTTCTTCTATTAAAAGAAAAACTAGTCGTAGTATGCATGAGTACGTATTTCTTGTTTAGAATAATGCCAGCACTATCAACTGGATAGAAACGATGCTAACTTTTTTTGTATGCACGCAATATATTTCCAGTACCAGGCCACGCCAACTCATCACCCCCAATGACCCTCCCAAAAATAAGTCCGACAAAACTGTTAGCATCTTCGTCGACCCATGCTCTATAATCCTTCTTATATATGTGCACCAAAATTGGTCTTCACTAACTAAACTAAATAATGGCACGCTTTTTTAAGCCCATCACTTCTCTGTTATTTTCATCCATCGGTGATGAACCTACAGGGCTACACTAATATCAAATGAGAGTAACCCAACGAATCTAAGCCCACTACATCATACAATATCCAATCCTTTACCTAATATGCATTTATCAGCTATCTTGGCATATTAATTAATGTTCCATGATAATATATATATAAAGACATTGCACTTACATCTATTAGATACATATACAATATAAACATTTGAGAATACTAATTCATATGTTTGTGTTTTGCTACGGATAAAATAATATGTTCTAATATATGTTTTTTAAGGTTGGTGGAGCAATAATACTGGTAGAATAATTTATGTTGCTAATTGTTTTCATTTTAAAATATATAGATTGCATACAAGAAATGAGTGCGCAAAATCTAACCCCAAAAGCAAATCAGAAACAACATAGAATTCACTCCTATACTGGCCACGTCCCTACTCCAGCTAGCACTATCTTGAAATATCTTACTAGGTTGAGAACCGCGGCCAGGAGTGAAGCGCCAACCTAGGTTCAATTCCTATTGGACCCAGGTTATCTCATAATTTTCTTCTCTATCAATTATAGATGCTAAATTCCTCCTTGGTACTATAAACAAAATTCGCTCTTTAAGAAAAAAAAAAGTTACTACGTTGATGTATGTCACGTCACCGAAAAACTTAGTAGATACAGGGTGTAAAGTTTTGGCGTGTCAGATCGGATATTATATAGGGTGTCGCATAGAGTGTTCGGGCACTAATAAAAAACTAATTACAGAATCCATCAGTAAACCACGAGACGAATTTATTAAGCCTAATTAATCTATCATTAGCAAATATTTACTGTAACACCACATTGTCAAATCATGGAGCAATTAGTCTTAAAAGATCCGTCTCGCAAATTAGTCGCAATATGTACAATTAGTTATTTTTTAGCATATATTTAATACTTTATGCAAATATTCAAACGTTCGATGTGAAATGGTGTAAAATTTTAAGGTGGGATCTAAACAAGACCTTAGTTTTCGGACCCCTAGCTTGTCTTAACTGTAGAGGAGAGGATAAATGTTGTGGTGATGGATCTCTAGTAGTTTGCCATGGACTGCGGTTGATAGAGATGGGAAATGGTATGTGTAGTTGCATACGAGATGTCGGCTTACGATTTTAATACGAGCAAACACCACGCTGTCGGTATGGAAGTGGAACCAATTTTTCTATGGGACCAAAACTTAGTACTGTCAATAACGTTAGAAGAGAAACATTTGATCGTACAAGTATAGCAAACAGAAGATGGTACGTATAACGGAGCTCGATAGAGACCGTGGCAGCGTGGTCCTGGGGGCAAAGTAGCTATTGCCTGTACGAAGCAGTTCATCACATGCATGGATTACCCCTCTGAAGAGGTACTGCAGCTGCAGCTGTCCTACAAAAGCTTTTGCTTACGCAAGCGAACAGGATCCAGAATCATGTTCCCCAAGAGCAACGATCCAAACCAAAAGGCGCACATGCATATGTTCGTACGCGGTACACACCGCTACTAGCCTACTACACCCCATGCGTTGCATGGCATTCACCAACATGTACAGACCGGCCCGCGCCCCCCACTCCCGCTGCGCGCTCGATTAGCTCGCATCGCACAGGTACAGGCAAGGCAACAGGCCGTCCCGCGCGCGCGGAAACAAAATCAGGGACCGCGTCGCGAGCGGCGGGCGCACAGCGCGGCCGGTTCACGGGCGCGCGCCCCATGCACGCATATGCCGCTAGCGCGCTGAGCAGCGGACACGAACAGGTGCAGCGTACAGGGACAGTTTGGGCGGTGTGAGGTGAGGTGACAGAGCGCGCGCGGGGGCGCCGTGGCCTACGCCGGCCGGCGCATCCGTCCGCCTCGGCCTCGTCCGCGGGGGCGCGCATCCCTACGCACGACCGCGCCCGGCCACACCGTGCTACTACTGCCCTGGTACGCTCGCTCGCTCGCTCGATCAGATCAGCGGCTAAACGCCTAAACGCGCGCGTACGTCCTCGACTCCTCTCCGCCACACGGCCGGTGCCGCCCCGCAAACAGCGGCGGTGTTCGCGGCTGGACGCACGCAACTACCCGCTGCCGCTACGATGCGTGATGGCAAAATAGAGCACAATAGCGCCCGATCTGCTTGTTGGAGGAGAGACCTGGATCGGCGTGCCCCATGGCCGTTTGTGCGCGTCTCTTCTCTCCGGCCTTTCCGTCAATCGTTTCTATAGTACACTACACTTGTATAGGCTTTTTAGTAGAAACGATAGTATCATAGTAGTAGTATTTACCTACGTGGGTGACAGGTGAGAGGGGCACTGCGGCCGTGTTGCCTACGGAGTACGAACCGACCGGCGTGAATGGTGAATCGTGATGGTGATTCACGCCAAGTCAAGTGGATAGATCATAGATAGCGCTCTGTGCTGCGCCCTTTCGCTTGCGGTGGGCGGTGGAAGGGGGCGTGGTTGTGCTAGATAGGCCGTGGTGTTCTGTGGTTAGGCGGGCCATTTGGGGTCATGGGCTGTCTCCTGCCTGGGTCCCTTCCCCCTTCCCTCAGCACGGCTTGGGTTTCAAGCGTCCGATCGATACAACACGTACGTTGTTCAGGGCGTCTCGCGAAATTGACCGCTGCGGAGGTGGCCGCGAGCCTGCGACAACGACGCAGGACAAATTCGAAACTTTGCACGTGGGAACTGACTAATGCAGCGTCTTATTAAGGGCGAGAGTACCACGGCTTATCTGGTGTTACGTTGGGAACTCCACACATCTGGACATCTGGTACGCAGCAATGACGCGGATAAATTCCAAGGATTTCAAAGGGAAACAGTTCGGACACAATTCGACAGGATTCTCTCGTTTTCCAAGTATAGGGCTCATGATCGTGTGTGGATCTATCAACGCAGATTATTTCATCTGACATTTGTTTACCGGAGCTTTCGAAACCCTCCACTAAAACATGGCCAAAAACTCGAGATGGAACACATAGTTTCAGTACTTCACGTTGCACAGGAGATGCCATGTTGCCAATATATCCATCAGCGGCTGCTCCGTGACCCACGTCACTTTTTCACCAATCTCCTACAGTATGGATGGATGGATTCCACGACCACGAGTCGATAGTCACACAAGGTGCTGAAAGCTGCTCTGCTATGCTCCGAGGTAGCTACGACGCCTACCTGGATATCGACATCAGAACCACTTCAAAAGGCCGAAGCTCTTCAGTCTGAAAGAAAAGATGTGGATTCTCTGAAGTGAGAAGTCTGAACCCTTCTGCAAGCGACTCATTGCCTGCAGAAAAATTCAACCTCAGCCTGTCCTGCAAGAATCTCCTCGAGCATGCAGGTTATTCCCTTTTTGCATTCATTTCTCAGGGTCTCAACGCTGCAAAAGGAATCTGATTTCTTACGAACACAGCAGTGTTCCCAGCAGCAACAATTGGATCCTCGACAGCCTACAGGTTCAGAACAAAATGTAAACACATTATTGAGTGCTCGAATTGCCACCCCCAATTTTTTTTTAAGAAAACTATCAGAACCAGCCTATGCATGTCACTGGCTAAGGTACCCCAATTTTTTTTAAGAAAACTATCAGAACACAGCTAATGTCTGGCTAAGAAACAGACGTGTGGACCATATAAGAAACACATAAATGGTTTTCCAAAAAGATGGGTTACATTAGCCCATTATGGCCGTTTTGGATTGATACCAAAACTTTCCCTACCAATGTTTTAGGAGGTTGAATAGTAAATATGATGGTTTGGTTTGAAGCCAATTAGTTAGCAATGCCCATACTCATTTTGGCACAAATAAGTTTCTCTACCATAATATGAAATTTGGTATCATATTGATAGCAAACCAAACACGAGTTAATATATCTCTGCCCTACCAACAAATCGGTAGGGTAGAGAACCTCTGTAGCAATAGAATAATTTATAGAGAAAAGCACAGTGCTGGTCCAAGAAGCAAAACATATTAAGCTATCATCAGGGCATTCATATGCTTTATAGAAGACATGTAGAAGTAGAAATGAAGAGTTAAGGGTATAGTCTAAACTGGTTGCCACAATGGGATGAAACAAAGTTCAACGCTGTAATCAACTATGCATCATGCTTCATGCAGATATGCTGCTAAAATCAACTAAAACAAGATGCTTACAACCAGACAAGCAAAGTAACCATCATGTAACCGTGTATATTATAGAATTATTATAACATACACTGTAGGATCCTTTCCTATAGTTGTTCCCCCTGAAAAACACAAATAGATATTGAATTCAAACACATGAAAACAAGAACATACATTGATAGGATATACACTAGTTTCCAGGAAGTGCCATAAGGTTCCATCAAACAACTCTGCATTTATCATCACATATGACGGCGGTAAGCATCAAAGACTGTCCTTAAAGCACAGAGCTTATTAACGTTGAGTACTTACTTCTAACACTGAAGTTTCAACCTAACTAGCAGGGATTGGCTCGTGGCCACTCACACACCCAGGTTCTATTCCTAAGACTTACTTGGGCGCCTCCCTCCTTAAGTGAATACCAGAGGTCCTGGCCATTTTTTTTTTTACCAAAGTGATCATATCCTTTTTTTTAGAACAAGATTTATTGATTTTTAGAACAATAGTAGTCATATCCTAGAGATCTAGAACACCTGAAGACTGCTAATGCAGAGAAAACATGGCAACAATCCAATTTCTTCAATGAGTAAGAGTGAAAGCACAGTACAATAGGTTATTTGGGTGAAAAAGGTTAGCATTACAGCAAGAAACCCATCGCATATACAACAGTATGATTGAAATCTACAGAGAGTAGAGATACCTTGGACGAGTAGGGATACCTTGAACGGTCCATTTCGCCCTATCAACCCACAAAGAGAATATTCCTGACACTTGGTCCAGAGTGCCTTCAAGATCGGTGGAAGTCTCTACCATAGTCCTCAGTCCTCGCGACCATAAACATCGATGATACCTGACACCACAGTCAGACGGACTCCTAAAGAAGTATAATGTATGAAGCATGCTCAGATTGAGAAAAAATTAAAAAAAAAAAAACTAAATGATGATGCAAGGTCACTACCATCCAGACTGTTTTTGGAAAGCAATATAGTTCCTATGTGTTGAGTGTCCATGGAGTCTTCCTCTTTGACAGTATCGGTAAAGAACACAATTATTTTCTGTAACAACATATGCCCACAACTCAAGTTAAAATCATTTTTAAAACTGCACGATCATAATGGGAATAGTGCAAAAGGGGAAATACACCAGCTGATACTAGTTAGAAGAATACATCACTAAATAATTCTAAAGCAAAAAATACTACGAAAGCTGCAAAAAAAAAAAAAAACAGCAGCGATACTACTGGAAAGTACAGTTTCAATATTGCCACACACTGGTCGCTGCTTAATTGTTGCAGAGGGGCTGGCTAGGGTACACTAAGTTGATATCGTGCAAGAAAATACTGTTGACCATTCATCAAGGTCATCGGAGACGTTTTGATTCATGATATCCACGTATTTGATTGCTGCAGTAGACCTGATGAAACTCCTTCACTATGCCAGAAAACCCTTTTAAGTTAGAAAAGAAGGACAACACATGAAAACATCTTTGGTAAACTAAGAATCACAAACTAGAGTGACTGAGATTGGATTTTTGACAAGGGGCTGCACCTAGAACTGTATCCATTGTGTCAAAGCAAAACCACAAGACCATGAGAATGTGGTTCAACTACCAAAAAATAACCGACGACCTAGAAAGAAAGAGTTGGATGAGTTAAAACTCCTCTATATGGTACCTCAAAATGTGATGGCATGGTAAAAGTAAACCTTTCCCTCCTTGGGAAATGAACCTTCAGGTCCCTTTCTGTAACTCTACCAGACAAACAAGTTATGTCAAGTATTTCAATGCTTTGACGCATACGATTGGTGGTCCCTTATTTATTTGTTGTCATATAAAATCATGCTGAAATTGTAGATTGAGAATGCCAATTAGAACAGGAGAGTAAACACTGATACCTTACAGGGCTTGTATGATTGATGAGGAGTTGGTCTTGTGATTGGTGAAGAGTACCCTGATTGAGCATGACACTGAGATCTAATTCTGGAAGGTGACTGTAATCTTGATCTGAATTGTTTACCACCTGCACTAAACACAGAAAGTTATATGACAAGAATTAGTATATCTGCAGTTGTTTGATATGACCTGAACTCTGTAAGTACAGGGCACCCAGGAAACCAACTTACTAGCCTACATGATCAAATTCTTTCCAAATGAATTAGATTGACTACTTTGAAAAATTCACATCACCTTCCACATTACTACCAACCAAAGCCAATTCCAGTAAGTTGGTTCGCATATGCAAGTCTTAACAAGCTCCATAAATTGTGAAAATTAACATTGAATGTCATTGACTCAACTCCATAACCTAGAATAGTAAGATAAGATTACAATATGCCACTGAGCCTACGATTAGAATAGGAGAATCTTTAGATATGTCATCCCAGAGAAAAAAATAGCCAGCATCTATGAGACGTCAAGATGATAATAATGATGGGGGCACAAATTCACGTAATGCGACAAATTGCAATTCATGATGAAAGAAAGAAGAAAAGGGATGAGCACAGGAATAGGCAATAGCAATGCTTCTGGGAGCAGAGTCCATGTGATGAAAGGAAGAAGGTAAGAGAAGGGCATAGCAAGTTGGCAATTGCATGAGGTCTTACTCCTTGCAAGTGAGTCACTCTCCTCGTGAAAATAGTTGCCTCAAAAGTTAAAATAAATTGCCAGAAGATCTCAAACCAAAAGGGAAAACATACAACAACCAAACTACTTTGGCAAGTCCAAACTCCAACCTGCATGCACAAAGAATGCTTGGCCATGAATGCATTGAACCTTTTGTTGGAGCTTGATTATGTGAGTGAGTCTTGACAAAATCAGCTAATCGAGCCAGTTGATAAAATAAGGTAAAAATGTCGCAAGTCATGTATATCGTGCTATGAAATTTTGGTTGGGGATACAACAGGACTGTGCCAAATAGACCTGAAGATATGTAATCCTGAATAAAAAAATACATGTTTTCTAATTACTCAAAATGAAGAAAACAACCCATTGGCTTATTCAACTTCTTCTACTTCATATTTTTATAGCTAGTAGCTGAAGTGGTTAATTCTCATGGCACAAACAGCAATAAAATTTTTTAAAACATCGACAAAAGCTTTGCCGTATATGTATTAATAGAGAAAAGTTATTTTCAGAGTTTAAAATATTGACAGGGCATGGGGAAAAGGTCCCTTGCCCGCAAAAGATAAGATTGTAGGGGATATCTCCCAACGCGGGTATCTCTCGAAGCTTTGCTGACAGCAATACAATTATAAACTAGACGTAATTCTCAAGAAGACAATTTGATGCACCTGCCAACTGCAGCAAGACATTTAGCACATGGAGACACCAACTCCGGTATTTCCTTAAAACACTTTTGATGGCAAACGCTGTGACCAGTGGCTGTTCTGTTATCACGCCCAACACTGTCAATCAGTCTGCAGCACGGCCAGCACTAGCTCTTGCACACACAGGTAGCTCTTCTGCTATCTTAGTTGGTTTATTCAACTTCTCTACTTCATATTTTTATAGCTAGTAGCTGAAGTGGTTAATTCTCATGGCACAAACAGCAATAAATTTTTTTAAAACATCGACACAAGCTTTGCCGTATATGTATTAATAGAGAAAAGTTATTTTCAGAGTTTAAAATATTGACAGGGCATGGGGAAAAGGTCCCTTGCCCGCAAAAGATAAGATTGTAGGGGATATCTCCCAACGCGGGTATCTCTCGAAGCTTTGCTGACAGCAATACAATTATAAACTGCGGGTATCTCTCGAAGCTTTGCTGACAGCAATACAATTATAAACTAGACGTAATTCTCAAGAAGACAACTTGATGCACCTGCCAACTGCAGCAAGACATTTAGCACATGGAGACACCAACTCCAGTATTTCCTTAAAACGCTTTTGATGGCAAACGCTGTGACCAGTGGCTGTTCTGTTATCATGCCCAACACTGTCAATCAGTCTGCAGCACGGCCAGCACTAGCTCTTGCACACACAGGTAGCTCTTCTGCTATCCGGGTTGGCATGCCACATGAGGACACAGACACACTGATTGAACAGATTATCAACAGGACAGCAGAGGGGATAAGACAGGCAAATTTGACATGTCAAAGGTTTTAGGAGGGATCAGAACTAGATTAACCGAGTGGATTTTCATGTGGTATTAGAGTGAACATGAGAAATAGGTGGTATTAAAGCGAGGATTGCATGTAAGATTGTTGGAAAGTACATGCTTACTGGTTGCTATATTAATATGCCAAAAGGAATTTCGCAACCAACTAAGAGGAACAACCTCGAAAGAGAAAAAAAGTGGACAAAGGTTCCGCAGTGAAATGTAGATAACGGTCAAAGGACATGATTTCACAGAGCATATCAGCATTAAGTAGCAGAGACTGGATTTTGTTATAGGAGACGAGACAATAGATTGTTACCTAATTGCAATCAGATCGCCGTTCCAGATTGGTAGCAAAGGAGAGAGTTCAACATGATGCCACCTTGTACACTTGTATGCCGCCGCCTCCCTCGGCGAGGCAATTCCACAAACACATCGTGGTCAGCCCAGTGGCTCGCATCACGTCACGCGGGCACACGGATCTGAGAGCAAGGAAAGTGAAGGGGGAACCATCAGCCAATCCTTCTCGCACCACCCCAACGAGAAAGCACCCCCAGCCCGACGCTCCCCAGATGAAATGCGGCGGCTGCGAGGTGCGGGAGGGTCGACAACGGCGAGCCCGGAAGGCACAGGCGGGCGCACAGCACACTGTCGTTGCTGAGGGGAAGCGGCGAGAGCCGAGAGGAGAGGAGAGGAGAGGAGAAGAGTAGTCGAGCCCAACCCATGGCGAAATATACGTGTACAACTGTTGTCACGGCCCAAATACGAACGAACTTATCATCAATTGCGGGAACAAGTTCATCTGAGGTCCCTTAACTTGTCAACGAATCCAATTTTTATCCTTCAACCGGTAGATACAATGGGTTCCTCAACTATTTAAATTGGTGCAAAACAAATCTCAAGACGGTTTGGACATCGGTTTTAGTTGACATGATGCCTACGTAGCTAATTTTGCTTCGGTCTTCATCTGACGTGGCACATGAAGCAAAATTTAACAATTTTAAAAATAAAATAAAATATGGACCCATATATCGATCAATTTTTTAAAATCGTGGGACCCACTTCCTCTCCCTCATCCCCTCCATATATTGTCTTCTCTCTCCCATGGGAGCAGAGGGAGCAGAGCAAGCGGGTGGCGATGCGTGAAGCCGATGGGGCGGCGGTGGGTAGAGTAGAACGACGACGGGCGGAGCGGCGGGGCAGGGCGGGCAAAGCGGCGATACAAAGCTGGCGGGAAGGAATGGGGCGGCGGCGAGCAAACGCGTGGGTGGAGTGGCGGCGCCTGAAGCTGGCTTGGGCGGAATGGGGTGGCGGAGCCCAGCGGAGGGTGCCAGCCTCCTCCTCGTTGTCGTCTTCCGGCGCGCGATCCGGCCACTACCAGCACAGGGAGGCATCCCTACCGCCGCCACCGTCGCCGCTGCAGAGGGAGATGGGGGTCGACTACTACAACTCTACAAGGTCCTCAGCGTCGGGGACAACGACCTCAAGAAGGCAGACGAAACACTCGTGGAAGATGAGGCGGACGAGGCTGTCCTTGACGCCCTCACCATGTCCTTCGCCCCTCACCTCGGCGGTGCGCTCGGTCGATAGAGAGAAGAAGCGCGATGGAGATGTCAGGTGACGCTCAAATCCGGAGATGGACGACGACGACGCGGCGAGAGTGAAGCTCGGTGGAGGCGCGATGATGACGGCGGAGGGAGTTGGAGGCGCCGCAGCGGATTGCCACCGCTCCGCCCCGCCGATTTCGCGCGCTGCCACTCCGCCCGATTCCCGACTTCGCTCACCGCCACCTACCCGGCTCCACTGGTTTGCTCCTCCAGGGGTGGATCCACCCATTAGGCAGGGTTGGGCAGCCGTCCCAGCTATGGCCGCGCCGCCCCACCCCCTACCCTCCTTGGGCCGTCCTACCACCATATCCTAACAACATTGGGCACAAAAATGAGCAGCCGAAGCGCCAGTGAGCAGCCTAACCGCCGATCACATAAGCCGCACGCGAGCGACGCCTCATTTCCTTTGACCTGGATCGGTGCCACACCATCAATTCGCCTTCGCGGCTTCCCCCTTCAGCCTTCACCGAGTCGACCAGACGCCGACGCGGTGACGCCAGCACGCCGCTAGGCGCTACTCCTCTAGGGAGTAGGTGCACGCCCGCGCACTAGCCGCCACGGTCCCGTCGCGGCGCCGCAACACCGCTTACTCCATTCCTCTTGGCTCGGTTGCTCCTGCAAGCTGTAGTCCTGCATAATGAATCATATATGACACAAAGATTATTAATTTATTTTAAAATGTTTTGTTTCCCTTAATTTATTGGTTATACTAAATTTCTATATGATTATAGTATAAATATGATATTTATTGTGTTTAGCTATCCGACCATCTCCGCCCCATCTTTATTTTAGTCCTGCGTCCGCCGCCTGCTCGGTTTCGCTGGCCAGCCGCCACCCGCTCCGCCTGCTTGCCAACTTCCGCGCCGCCACATCGCTCAGCTTTGCCCTGCCTGCTCCGCTCGACCCTGCTCCTGGCAAAGTGGCGAGTTGGCATGGGAGATAGAAGAGAGGACGGTGATGGCGACATGTGGGGCCATGTGGACCCCACTATTTATTATTATTTTGTATGTGTAACTGACAGGTAGGTCCCACGGGTTTAATTACTTTTCCCGGTCAAATTGACACGTGAGCGCCACGTCAATGCCACGTGGGATGAAAACCTAGTCAAAAGGAGCTATGTAGGCACCACATCAGCCAAAACTGGACACAATACGAGAGACCTCGTTTGCCTGGTTTTGTAATTTGGGGGACGCGTTGTATCCGGTTTTGCAATTGAAGGATGAATTTTAGACTCAGTTACAAATTGAGGAACACAAAGTGAATTCATTCCTCAATTGCGTGTATTATGGCCCAATGCCTGGAGCACTCTCTGGTCCATCGCAATCGTGGCCCGACCGCCCGAGAGAACGTGGCCGAAGGGCACGCAAATGCAGGCGGCTGTTGGCTTCTCCGCTGCCGCGCCGCGGCGTCGGCTGGCCCCGTATCTCTGCGTGACTGGTGGCCGACACGTACGACAAGGTGGGGATTACTGAAGTTTGGGTGGTGAGTCATACAAACCTTTTTTTTTTAAGATCGGTGGCTCGGTGTCGTGTGTGCATCGCGGATAGTCTGTGCCATGATGCGCGCGCGCGCATATATATATATATACATATATATATATATATATATATATATATATATATATATATATATATATATATATATATATATATATATATATGATGTATTTTGTTACAGAAATATATACGGATATATTATCTCCGTTCCGTATCATAAATTGTTTTGATATTTTTTTTCTAGTTAAACTTTTTAACACAAATATTTAAAAATATTGTAACATTTTTAATATAAAAAACATATTATTAAAATATATTTAATGTTGGATTTATTGAAACTAATTAGGTGTTATAGAGGTTGCTAAAATTTTATATAAACTTGATCGAATTTAAATAAGATTAACTAGAAAAAAAGTTAAAAATGATTTATAATATTGAAGTGGAGGGAGTAATATATCCCTTTCATATTATTTTCATATTATAATTCGTTTGAGTTTTTTTTCTAGTGAAACTTTGTTAAGTTTAACCAAGTTTATAAAAAAATATAGCAACACTCCAAACATTAAATTAGTTTCATTGAATCTAACGTTGAATATATTTTGATTATATATTTGTTTTTATGTTTAAATTAATACTATATTTTTTTTATAAATTTGATCAAACGTAATTAAGTTTGACTTAAAAAATGACTTATGACATGAAACGAATAAAGAGGCTGTTTAGTTCCAAAAAAAAAAACTTTTCACCCCATCACATCGAATGTTTGGATACATGTATGGAGTATTAAATGTGGAAAAAAACAATTACACATTTTTTTTAAATTGCGAGACGAATCTTTTAAGCCTAATTGTGCCATGATTTGACAATGTGGTGCTACAATAAACATTTGCTAATGACGGATTAATTAGATTTAATAAATTCGTATCGTAGTTTTTTGGCGGAATCTGTAATTTGTTTTGTTATTTGACTACGTTTAATACTTCAAATATATATTTTATATCCGATGTGATAACCAAACAAAAAAATTTCCCAACTAAACATGGCCAAAGTTATCAAGGGAAAATTGGAACCATGCCACTATAATTTTGCAAAATTTGAGATATATCATCCTGACCCACATGTCATTGGATCATACATGTCATTAAGATACCAATGACATATCTCAAACTTTATAAAATTATAATGACATGGTTCTAAATTACCCTATTCAACGGAATGAAAACGGATATCATATCGATGGGGTCGTTTTCAGATTTGGATGTTCAATGGCAATCTCTTTCACCGCCCATGACGCCGATCGGGCCCTTTCGGTCCTTGGAAAAGAAAAGCGCTTTTGGTAGCTTTTACCGAATTCGGGAATGGTTTGCATAGACTTTTGCAACAGCATGCGCAGGTTAAAGAAACTTTGTGGGATATCTACAGGAGAAAGAAGCCCGTGGGCCGCCGTGATCCACTTTCCAGCGCACCGTTTTACCATTTGGGTAATTGTTCCCGTCCTTTATATCTTTAACATTTCTATGTGTTGGCTGTTGGTGTGCTTAAAGTTATTACTCCCTCCGTTTCGAAATGTTTAACGACGTTGACTTTTTATCACATGTTTGACCGTTCGTCTTATTCAAAAAATTTAAGTAATCATTAATTCTTTTCCTATCATTTGATTCATTGTTAAATATATTTTTATGTATGCTTATAATTTTACATATCTCACAAAATTTTTTGAATAAGACGACCGGTCAAACATGTGCTAAAAAGTCAACGGTGTCAAACATTTCGAAACGGAGGGAGTATTTGCTTATATACACACATTTCATTTGCCATAAAGAGTAGTAAATTTATTGTATACATTAGTGTGAGGTTACATAAGGTAATGTTCACATTTCCAGTGAAGATCATGCAAAGCCGAAAACGTGAGTAAAAATAATAGGGAAAGAAGCATTTGGACATCCATAACACTCATGGCCTCTTTGAGAGCCTCATCACATGTTAGCATGGTGCTTATGAATGATTGGACAGATTATAGACAAAGCTCCGTAGCTTATAAGAACCGACCACCGTAAAAAGTAACATCATGGTGACTGGGATCACACAGCGATCATCTTATGCGCAACCAAGACAACCTTTTCGTATGCGTTCTCGAACTCTACCGCAAAATTGAACATAAAAGTTTTTCCTCATCCACGTATTTATCTCCTCTACCACAGGAAAAATAGTTTGGTAATGGGACTAGCTAGGCAGTTTTTACGGGAACAAAAGAGTATAAGGGCATGTTTAGATACATTTAAAATAGCAAATGGTAAATAGTAAAAGTTTTGGTAGCAAAAGTTTTTTTATTGTAAAAGTACTAGTTGGTGTTTAGATGCATCCTAAACTTTTTCCATTCTAGCACTAAAGTGAGAGAGAGAAAGAGAGAGGGAGTGGTCCCAAAGCACTTTTTGGCACAATTTGCTACTATGGACTAGCAAACACTAAATTGCCAAAATTTGCTACTAGTGTTTAGATCCAAAATAATAAAAAATGCTTCAAAATGGTAAAACTTTTGCTATTTTGAAGGATGTAAACATAGCATAAGGATATGTAGTTCATGGTGGCAAAATGCCAAAACAACTTATAGCCAATTAACTCCGCATATAATGTTATAGTGATACGGAGTGCCTCGTATTTGTGGAAACAACTGGCATACAAACTAGCCATTATACCGTATAGTGTTCGTAAAAACAACTGGCGCACCAACTAGTAGTTGTATTGTCAAATTCCCTTAAGAGCATATACAATAGCAGACTATAAACTAGCTATAAACACATTTCGAGAAGATAAAGAAGAAGAGAGAATAGCAGCGGGCTACATATTTGTAGTCAATTGCAGCATGGACTCTAAGATGTATATGTGTATGACAGGTGGGACCAAATATCAATTATGTATTATATACTATATTTATAGGTATTATTGTATGAATTGACTATTAAGTTGATTTTAGATGATTTGGAGTCATTAGTTAGCTATACTAACTGTAGTAGCCATGTTGGACAGTTTGAACTGTGACGGCTACTGTACAACTTAGAGCAAGTTCAATAGTATAGCCAACCACTAGCTTCAAATTATCTATAGCCAATGTAATAGCTAATTTATACAATAGTTGCTTACTATACTATTAATACTTGGTCCCACCTATTATACACACATTACGTCTTGGAGTCTGTGCTGCAGCTGGCTACAGATCTATAGCCTGTTGCTCTTCTCTCTCTTTATTTATCTTTTTAAAATATGTTTATAGCTGACTCACAAGCCTGATGGTTGCTACAGCTGGCCCCAACCCAAACAGTGAGCAATCACCTTTTTGCAATTACGTATAGCTGGTTAATGTTGGCCAAAGGACTAACGCCCAATATTCGCTGGCAATATTTTTGAATCCACTACTTTAATTACTCACCATGCTTTGTATTTTAATAATTGAAAACTGATGTAAGTTATGAGTTGCACCCTTAAAATATTTCTTCCTTAGTTTATCGTGAACAATTTAAGGGTCAATTTGTTTTGATGACTTAATAAAGTTTTGGCAGTGCTAAAAGTTACCTAAACTTTGGCTAAATGCGCAAGTTTCTACTCATGCGTTGGCAAGAATTAGCACATTCAGTCGACGCATTTCAGTGTGTTTCAGCAAGTTGCCCATTCCTATTCTGCCTGACGCATCGTGTCTTGTACAGTTGCATTGGATATGCATAGTGCCTCACCTTGTACATTCACGTTCCGCCCAACTACCCCTTGTTTGAACCTTGTTGTATTCATATCCATATCATCGGGGTGAAGAAAGACAGCCCATCAAGCAGTAACCCAAAATCCTCAAAAAAAAAAAAAATCATCCATCCTCTCCTTATTTTTTGTCTGGGAAGAGACAAACTCGTACAGTAGTACTCTGAAACGGTGGCACCAGGCAGAAATCAGAGGGGAAAAACAATGCGTCGCCCCCTCACAACACACACATCACCAGTCACCACACACATGGCTGTACGGCAGGCTGTCCGTCCCAACGGGCCTTGCCAGCGCGCACGCCTCGTGCCACCCGCCTCCTGCCAAAAAACAATCTGGTTGCCCCCGTTTCGGCCGGAGCTGGACGCGCACGCAGAAAAATCGCAAAAATCTCGCCTTAAAGGCCTAAAACCCCCGCAAAGCCAAGCCCCCCGTGCCTGAGCCGTCCGATCAGATCGTCGCCCCGGCACCGCACCGCGCGGCACGCCCACGCACGCACGCTCCGCCCAAAAATCCTACGCTCTCATCCTCCCTATATCACGGCGCCCCCCTAAATCGCACGCCGCCTCCTGTTCATTTTCCCCTCTTCCCCCGCTCCGCTCTCGTCTCCGCTCTGCTCTGGTCTGCTCTGCTGCGAGGGTGGGTGTTGCTTGTACCGGGCGGGGATGGAGGCGGCGACGATGGCGTGGACGGCGGCGGCGGTGGGGATGGCGCTGGTGTACTGGTTCGTGTGGGTGATGGGAGCGGCGGAGGTGAAGGGGAAGCGGGCGGTGGATCTCAAGATGGGATCCATCACGAACGACAAGGTGAAGGACAAGTACACGCAGTACTGGTCGTTCTTCCGCCGCCCCAAGGAGACGGCGACCACCGAGGCCTCCGCCGAGAAGGTGCCGGCCTTCGTCGACACCTTCTACAACCTCGTCACCGACATCTACGAGTGGGGTTGGGGTCAGTCGTTCCACTTCTCCCCTTCCCTCCCCGGCCGCTCCCACCGCGAGGCCACGCGCGTCCACGAGGAGCGCGTCGCCGACCTCCTCCAGGCCAAGCCGGGACACCGCCTCCTCGACGTCGGCTGCGGCGTCGGCGGGCCCATGCGCGCCATCGCCGCCCACTCCGGCTCCAACGTCGTTGGCATCACCATCAACGAGTACCAGGTGAACCGCGCCCGCGCGCACAACCGCAAGGCCGGCCTCGACTCCCGCTGCGAGGTCGTCTGCGGTAACTTCCTCTCCATGCCGTTCTCCGACGCCTCCTTCGACGGCGCCTACTCCATCGAGGCCACCTGCCACGCGCCCAGGCTGCAGGACGTCTACGGCGAGGTCTTCCGCGTGCTCAAGCCGGGCGGCCTCTACGTCTCCTACGAGTGGGTCACCACCTCCCTCTACCGCGCCGACAACCCGGAGCACGTCGAGGCCATCCACGGCATCGAGCGCGGCGACGCGCTCCCGGGTCTCCGCCGCCAGGACGAGATCGCGTCCATCGCCAAGGAGGTCGGATTCGAGGTGCTCAAGGAGCTCGACCTCGCCCTCCCGCCCGCTCTCCCATGGTGGACTCGCCTCAAGATGGGGCGCATCGCATACTGGCGCAACTCCCTCGTCGTCCGCGTGCTCACCATGCTCCGGATTGCACCCAAGGGCGTCTGCGAGGTGCACGAGATGCTCTACGAGACCGCGCAGCACCTCACCCGCGGCGGCGAGACCGGCATCTTCACGCCGATGCACATGGTGCTCCTCCGCAAGCCCGTCGAGAGCAAATAGTGCAACAAAGTCATCGACGACAACAACAACACCTACCTTCATTCACTCACCAGCGGAAGAAACAGAGGGAAAACAACAAAAAAAATCTCGCAGATCAGCAGCTGAGGTAAGAAGAGCAGACTACCTACCTGGAGAGGAGGAGAGGTTGAAGAAGAGAGTGCCTTAAAATTAAGTTAAATTTGATCGTTTAGAGGAGAAATAAGGATGATGTTTATTGTTACTCTTTCTTGTTCGTAGCTAATTTTGCTTTCAATTTTTTTGGTGGAGGATTTTGGGTTGGAAAGACAAGGTCGGGATCTCTTTTAAAGTTTGTTTTTCTTTTCTTTTCCCTCTTGATCGGTGGATCGATCTACTATCAGTATCAGTAATCAGCCATGCCATGTTTTGTCGAGCTCACAAGATTGGAATCTCCCGCTAGGGAATCAATTTTCAACTGTAATTTGCCCCGCTTTTTGCGGTGAGATTTGCAGGTGCGCAATATGTAATTCACCATTTTCATTGCTCATCGCTCCGGTGCAAGAAAAAGGTTGGAAACGACAAACATTCTGACCCACCCTTTCTCGTTTATACTACAGTAGACTACCTTCATTTTTTTTACCTAGCCATGACACCGGTTAATACGGCCACTAATCAGTTCAGTAGAGGTAGATTAGTCACTAGTATTTGGCTGCATTCCATTACTTTAACCGCGTACTTACCTTTTCATTCTTCAAAAGTAAAGAGTATAGTACAAAGTGGCAAAGCATAGTATAGGAGATAAACATGTCTGGCATTGAGATCGGATCTGGAATTTTTTAACTGAGCCCGATCGATTCAGTGAAAAGAAAAGGAGAAATGAGTCAGGTCAGGCGATGGGACAAGCCGGGCGGGCACGTGAGTGCATCACGGAGTCCGAGCCGAGCCACCATTTCTTTGCATCTCCTCCCTCCATTTCTTTTCCCTTTTTTTCCTTCGGTTATTTTTAAGCAGCCAAGTATGGGAGGGTGTAAAGCTGACACCTGCCTGGCGTTTGCTTTTGCTGCGTGCGCGCGTGGCCCCTCTTCGCTGCCGCTGCTGCACACTGGCGCGCGGCCACTACAGTGTCCTGGGAAAATATCCGTTGGAGCTGGCAGGTGGGCCCTCCCGTGTCAGTGTCGTGCAGGATCGGTCTCTGTCAGAGTGGGACCACTACTTGTCCGATTTCTGTATCCACATGAGAGTGCATTTTTCTTTTCAATCGGTATTGGAGTAATTGAGACTTCAGAATTTTGAATGGTAGAGTTGAGAACCCTGCTGGGAACGCCGGAATATTCCGATTCGCTCCTGAATTGCGCTGTTATTCCAACAGTTCGTGATAGGGTGTCAATTATAAACGCCACGGATTGTCAGGCCGGCAGCTTGTAGGATCTTTATAGTACGAATCAATCATAAAAATCTTTTCAAATTTCGACGTTTTAAAGGTGGCCGAAATTCGGAGAATAGATGGGAATTGCTTTTTTAGATAGTGATCAACAGGATTAGACGGAGGTGGACGGGCGTCATGTGATCAACAGGAGCATAGAGCGGTGTCGATTGAAACGAATGGCAAGCAGAAAGGAGGCAGTTTCCTGCGTTCAGTTGCCAGAAGAAGAGCTTAATTATTGGAGTATCACTGGATTCTGATCTACACAGCGGTGAATCACATGGTTGTGTGCTGCTGCCTGCCTGCCTGCCTGTTTAAGGAGTGTAACGAGAGGGAGAGAAGGAATATTTGCGTCTTCACATTGGAATATTTATGTGTTTAATGATCTCCAGGATTTGGGTCATTTGCAGCACTAAAAAGTACGCAGCAGCGAGATGGAGAATTGGAGATGGTCCAAGGCTGCGCCCTGCTCTGGATCTCGCCTGGCTGCGCCCTCTCTTGCCATTGTTTACTCCCTACTGGTGCCTCCCTTTCTTCCGTATTTAGTCCTTGTTTTGCTCAAGTATCGTCATTAGTGGAGCGCCATTCATTTAGCTGTCACCCCATTATCTTTCATGAATTGCATGGAGACTTTGATCCGTTTGTGGTCTGATGCTAATTCTTACAACTGTACAGATAACTCTCACGTATATACTCCGCATAATACCAGCTGATAATCATATCATAATTGATTGGATTCATATCATAACTGGATAGAATTGATTGGATTTATATCCAAACTTGTAAATTGTATCCTCGGTTATACTTGGATAGGGTGACTCCTTAGAGTGGGTACAATAGCAAACTATTAGCCAGCTATAAATATATTTTAGTGAGATAAAAGATGAGAGAGAAGAGCAGCGGGCAACAGATCTATAGCCAGCTGCAACACGGAGTCCAAGACACAATGTGTGTATGACAGGTGGGACCATATATTAATAGTATAGTAAGCAACTATTGTATAAATTGGCTATTAGATTGACTATAGATAAATTAAAGCTAGTAGTGGACTATACTATTAAACTTGCTCTTATATTGATATCATAATTTGTTTCCTACTTTAATATTTTAACTAAACCGAGCTCGCCTTGACTCGCTCAAGGGTTTAACCTTTACCTCTCGTTACAGATAGTATGTATTTACTAAAGAATAACTTCACCTATTAGAGTATCCTATTACTAGCATATCTCTTATTGTGCTCATTTATCCCTAATTCTATTTGACAAGGGACATTAGTGGAAGGCTAAAGGTAACTAATCACTGACAATCTCACTAGAGCTTTCATTGAGATGTTGATAGTGTCATAGCCTCATAAACTAGGGTTTCCACCGTATACCTTATTCTCGTGAGATTGATATAGTACAAACACCAAATAAAATACAATGCTATTATCCACCATAGGACCTGAATTTGGATAAAAATCTCTATCTAGTTTGTTCTCGCTACATCTTGGTGTGCACACTTACACTTGTCTTATTATCTATTATATTATTAAAGGAATAGAAAAAGGAGCCTCCACGTTCGCTCTCATGGCCTAGAAATTCTCACATTAATCGGAGAAAAAGAAAAAGCAGAGCCCATATAGAAATACAATTTAGAAATAGTTGAAATTCGGAATTAAAAAATAAGGAATATTAGAATTAGAGTATAGAGTTAATATAGAAATACAATTAGGAAATAACTGAAATTGGGAATTAAAATAAGGAATATTAGAAGCAGAGTGTAGAGTCCATATAGAAATACAATTAAGAAAAAAATAGAAATTCGGAATTAAAAAATAAGGAATATTAGAAGTAGAGTATAGAGTCCATATAGGAATTTAAAACTAACTAAAATTTGGAATAAACATAATAAAATTAAAAGTAAAATTAAAAGTAGAGTTTAGAGTCCGTATAAAAATATAATTTACAAATAACTAAAATTCGAAATTAAGAAAAACATAGGAAGAAGAGTTTAAAGTCAATATAGGAATACAATTTAGAAGTAACTGAAATTCAAAATTAAAAATTAAAGAATATTGAAAGATGAGTTTAGAGTCCACATAGAAATACAATTAGAAATAATAAAAATTCAGAAATAAAAATAGATAATATTGGAAGAAGAGCATAGAGTCTATATAGAAATACAATTTACAGAAAATTCGGATTTAAAAAAAGAAATATTAAAAGACGGGTCTAGAGTCAATATAGGAATATATATAATTTACAAATAACTAAAATTTGATATTAAAAATAATTAATAACTAACACGTATATAAAATACAATATGAATATTACACATTAGTAGTTTTGTAAAGTTATTGCAAAATTTAAAATTATGTTGTTATTTTAATATATTTGAATAATATAATGAGAAAATATATGTGCTATTATACGAGAGAAAATATAATGATGCCAGCCGCGTAAGCTGCGCGGGACACCATACTAGTTATATATAAATACTATAGCTGGGTCCTTAATTCCTCGATAGTTGGCATAACTTGAATCTATGCATTTTTGCTTTAATCTTGTGGAAACACCGGCGGATTCATTGGTTTTAAGATGAACATCCATAAAATCTCTTGAGACTATGCACTACGTTGTACAAACTGAGAATTGCTAAGTTGTTTGGTCAGTGCATGTTTTTTTTTTCGAGAATTACACAGTACAACGCAGACACTCACAACACACGCGCACTCATCCCTATGAACGCACGCACGCAAACCCTATCCCTATGAGCATCTTCGAAGACTGGCCCGGTAAATCCTGGAGAGATTGACGAAGTTATCACAGGCGCCTCGCTGTCGATGGGTACGTCACCTACCACTGAAAGCACAACGCCGTTAAATTCTGGAAAATTTTGATTTAAGATCAATACTGTGCAGCAACCTCTTTTCCTTTTTTTTTTCCCTCACTGTATTGTCCAATTCTCTTCATCTTCGCTTGTTTCCTCACTGTATCGTGCTATCTTTTCCCTCTTCATTGTATGTCTGTATCGTCTGTCATCTCATGTTTGTATTGTTCAATTGTTAGCACTACGCTGGTTCACGTCATCTCTAACGGGCTCATACTCTTACTTGTGATGGGTTAAGCCTTTGGTTACAGATTAGTGGTCACTGATGACATTGAGTCACTTGTGACGGGTAAAAACCCGTCAAAGGTAAAAGTCACCTTTGACGGACTTCAACTAAAATCCGTCACTGGTGACCTTTACCTGTGACGGGTAAATATATTAACTCGCTGATGGTGATCCTTATCTGTGAGGGATCTAAATTGAGACCCGTCACAGACCTCAAAAATGCAGCAAAAAAATATTATAAGCATAGCTGGTCGCAGACTTTCATTAGGCATTCACAAAGCACAAAAATAATCACATTCACAATCATTTGGACACAAAACAGAATCACAAGAAACATCACAATCACATTCATCTGGCCAAAGAACAAAATCACTTCACATTCACAATCATTTGGATACAAAACAAAATCACAAAAATCATTGCCACCGCCAGATCTGGCGGTTAGGGCCCGGATCCGCCCAGGAGCTCCAGATCCGTCGGGCGCTTGCAAGCTTGGGCCGGTGGAGGTGTGGGCGGTGGTAGAGGCGGCGGAGTCGGCGGAGCCCACGGTCGGAGGCGGAGTCGACGGAGCCCGAGGTCGGAGGCAGAGCCGGCGGAGGTCGGGGGCGGAGTCGGCGGAGGTGGAGACCGTTGCAGCCATCGGGCTGCCACCGCCTCCCCTCCCGCTGTCGGCCACCACCGCGCCACGGCTCCAGATCCGTCCGGCACCACCGTGCCTCCCCTCCCGCCCCTGCCGGATCTGGCGGAGGGGAGGGCGCCGCCGCCCCTCCCGCCCTTGCCTGGCCGCCGCTCACGCACACAGAGAGAGAGAGGGAGAGAGAGGGGAGAGAAATAGGGAATGGGATAGAGAACCGATAAAAATGGGGAATGGGAGAGAGATCGGCCTTATCTCCTCCTGTTGTGGGCCCCGCTGGGAGAAAAAAAATCTCCTCCCTCACCTCAAACAGGTTAGGGCTTAAACCCGTTTGAGGTGAGTAAACCTCACCTCTTATGGGCCTTCCGATTGCAACCCGTCACAGGTAACTAGTCACCTGTGATGGGCTGGAATTGAAAACCCTTTGCAGCCGAATGGCTCACCGATGATGGCATCCCGTAGGACCCGTCAAAGGTGACCTTCATCAGTGACCAGCACTTATGCCCGTCACAGATATGCCGTCAAAGATGTAAGGATCTGGCATAGTGTAGGATTTGTGAAGTTTTACTTGTTTAGCAATATTTTTTAGGGAAGTTAACATATATTACCGTTTTCTTATTAAGATTTAAGTAACTACTAACATTTTTTTTCTAAGAGATACCTACTACATTTCAAAAACATCTTAGGACAATCATACCTGGTTTTTAACTATGGGAAACAAGAAAAGTAATTTGCCATTGTAAATTTTATTGTCTTTATTGCATTTTTGAATTAAAAACCTGTACTCCCTCCGTCCCAAAAAAAACTCAATTCCTGGGTTTCCGTGTCTAACGTTTGATCGTCCGTCTTATTTAAAAAAATAATAAAATTTTTTTAAAAAAGATAAATCATGCATAAAATATTATTCATATTTTATTATCTAACAATAATAAAAATACTAATTATAAAAAAAATCATGTAAGACGAATGATTAAATATTGGACACGGAAACCCAAGAATTGAGTCTTTTTTGAGACGGAGGGAGTATGTTTTACTAACGGTATAAATATTATTCTACTTAGTATTACTATGTAAGTCACGAATACCCATCCTATAAATTCTGGAATCCGTCCCTATGTGGAAACGGGACAACCTCATGTAAATGTCATGTAAAATTTCTATGTTTCAAACGGAGCTGTAAACATGCCGAGCAAATCATAACAGAGCCAATTTATTTTTTCCAATTCTGGTCCCATATAAGGTAGAAAGTATAGTATGAAATCTTCCGGATCGCGATATTGATTTTGGACGAACGTCGCACAACAATATGGTTTCGTGAGACTAGTCCCACTCTTTGATGTAGTCGGATTGTAGCTCACTTTAATTGTTGCACACCCGTGGATTTGTTGGTTGTCCCATTTCAAGATCATTGGGGTGACATGCAAGCGATACGTGCATCACATTACATCAAAACTTTTCTATATACAAACTTCCAACTTTCCATCACATCCAAACTTTTCTATACACAAACTTCAAACTTTCCTAACGATGCGTGCAGTTTTAGCACAACCATATTTTTTCCCGGCTGCTATTCTCGTTTCATTGGTTAACAGTGGTCCAAAATGGTCCCTGTTCGTGCGACTGCGATACGATTCATCTCCATCACAAACTCTTTACTATCATTACTGCATTATTAGCACCTATCAAATCAGTGCCAGCGCAACAAAAAAAGAAGGTCCAAGTGGTGGCAACCGTGGTCTATTGAGATACAGTATCCGCAGAAAAAAAAAAAACACATCAATGTTCAGTCGCAGTGACACTGTTAGTGTAACGTCCAACTATCCAAGTCTTATACGAAAGCAGCGTTTCATAAATATTTTGTAGGACCTCCCTAAGAATTGCTTCTTATTCTCATAACAGTCTACTACATCACTATCTGAATATTAATATGTGACACTGTGCGATGTTAGTTACAGCAACTCCATCCATATATACTATGACCATATGGCACTCTTGCCCTACATGGGCCACACAATATATTGGGGATCCTTTTTGCTGGATGCAGTACTGGTGCTTGAACAAATTGAGCAGCGGAGTTAGCGATGGCGCATTGGCATTGCGTGACGTGTTTCTTCTAGCTTTCTACTCCTAGCTCCAGCTCAATTGATCTGACCTCGCTGTTAACCCACCAGATCGAGCGTTGTGTCCCGTGTGGTACAGGAAAACTGGAGAATTTGTGCCAAGGTGGAGTGGAGCACTCAAGCCGAGACATCACAGTATCACACATAAAGTAACATAGAAACACCAACGTTGTTTACATGAAACAAATATAATATCAAAAGCCTACTACTAAATCTCAATCCATATTCAGTAAAATGTTGCATGACCGCAAAATTAACAAAATTGTTAAAGTGGTTGGAAATGAAGCTCCAGATGGGAGCCAAGGAACCAGAACTGCGTGTAACATGTCGCTGGAGGGAAAAAGAATTCTCTTCCTGTTGGTGATCATGATCATCGCCAAAAGCCAAGAACAGGTTAAACTGAACCGCTCTCCCCTTCCAAAAAAACGGCTCTGCTCCCTTCTGAGACATGGTAGCAGGTGTCACTGTGCCATGCAGTGTCGGTGTCAAGGAAACGCGGCAGTTGGGCCTGGTGTGGAGTTGGGCGAGGCCGGCCCGAATAGAAGCCCCGTGTTGGGCCTGGGGCAGTGTGGGGCTTTCTCCAGGCCTGTCAAGTGAGTTGTTACGAAGTACTTGTTACTACCAAATATCTTTTCCTTTTGATTATAGAGAGATGCATTCTGTTTTGTTTTTTGGAGGAGAGATCGCTCTTGATCATCACAATCAACAGAAAAAAAGGAACGACGCGAGGATCCCTCGTGCCGAAACAGAATCAGCATGAACTCTAATGATAGTTCCATTATATGAAAAACTCACCTAATGCTAAACTACATTGTCGTCAACAATTAATTGGCGGCCATTATTTCATCATCCAGCCTCTAATGGATTCTAGAAAAAAAAAGAATATATGCGTTCCAATGGATTCTAGAAAAAAGAGAACAAAAATCTCTAGTGGACTAACCATGCATATGCATGGATCTTGCATGCAGACGGACGGCGGTGGAATTAACGGGTGGATCACGGCTGGCCGACCTCGTTCTCCCGTGACATCTCCTCGAGCGACTTGCCCTTGGGCTCCGGCACAAGGAAGGTGAGGAGGAAGCCGAGCAAGCTGCAGCCGGCGAGTGCGAAGAGCGAGTTGCGGACGCCGATGCCCGGCGGGTAGCCGTGCGCCGCCGCCTTGGCCGGGTCGGGGCTCTGCGCCAGGTACAGGAACCCGAACGACCCGACGATCGCGCCCACCTTCCCCGACGCCGCCGATATCCCGTGGCACGTCGCGCGCAGCCTCGCCGGGTATATCTCCGCCGGCACGATGAACGTCGTCGCGTTCGGCCCGAAGTTGGAGAAGAAGAAGGTGAGCGCGTACAGCACCACGAACCCGATCTGGTTCCCCGCCGCCGTCCAGTGGTCGTACGGCACCGCCAGCGCCAGCATGAACGCCGTCATCATGAAGAACCCCGCCGCCTGGATCTTGAACCGCCCGACCACGTCGATCAGCGCCACCGTGAACCAGTAGCCCGGCACCGTCCCGCACAGCGCGATCAGCGTCTGCGCGCGCGCGATGTGGTACAGCTCGTCCAGCGCGCTCATCGTCTTCGCCTCCGGGATCCACCCGATGGCGCTGAAGATGTCCTTCTGGAACAGGTTCTGGGAGTAGTAGGCGATGTCCAGGAGGAGCCACGTCGACGTCGTGCCCAGGAGGTGGAACCCGTGGCGCCGCGCGAACTCGCCGGAGAAGAGGCCGAAGGGCTTGCTGGTGAAGGGCTTGTCCACCGGCGAGGCCATCTCCGCCTGCTCCGCCGTGATCTTCACCTGGAGCACCTTGGACATGTCGGCCGCGGCGCGCTCCGCGTTCTTGGCGACGATGGCGGTGTACCGCGCCGTCTCCGGCATCCTCATCCGCCAGTAGAAGGTGAGCGCCGCGGGAAGCGCGCCGAACATGAGGATGAGCCGCCACACGTAGTCGGCTTGGGGCGGGGTGGACGCCGCCGGGTCGGCGGCGAACGGCGGCGCGGGGAACCGGCTCCTGAAGATCGCGGTGATCCCGATCGCCACCGCGCCGCCGGCGAGGATCCCGAACCCCTGCATCGCGAACACGGCGGCGATGAACGCCCCGCGCGTCCGCTTGTTCGCGTACTCCGACATGATGGTGGCGCTGAGCGGGTAGTCGCCGCCGATGCCGAAGCCGAGCCAGAAGCGGAAGAAGCAGAGCGTGGCCATGACGCTCGTCGGCGTGTCCCCGAACGACAGCCCCGACGCGACGGAGCAAATGATCATCAAGAGCAGCGTCATGCCGTAGACGCTCTTCCGGCCGACCCTGTCGCCGAGCCACCCGAAGAAGAGCTGCCCCGTGAGCGTGCCGACGAAGGCGACGCCGTTCACGGCCGCCGAGACGTTGGGCGGCAGGCTGCCCGGCTTGGACGCGCCGTCGGCGGTGTAGTAGACGCGGCCGATGAGCTTGGTGACGAGGGAGATGCAGAAGAGGTCGTAGGCGTCGGTGAAGAAGCCCATGCCGGCGATGACGATGGCGGTGAAGTGGTACCACTGCGTCTTGGCGCTGTCCAGCGCGGAGAGCACGTGCATCTGATCGCCCGCCATGGCGGTGACGCTGCTGCTCCGGCGGTCAAAGGCTCTCTCTCTCTCTCACACACAAACACCTTCCTGCCTCTTAAATGGCGGCGAGGGAGTGAGCTACAGAGAGATGGAACAGGTGGTTGGTTGCTATGTATACGCGGGTGACGCGAGAATATTCCGAGTTCATATCCTTCATTTTTCTCGGGAGAATGCAACGCCTTCTCCCTCCTTTCCAGCAACAAGTTTTGACGGGCTCGCATCGCAATCGCATGGCTCTGCGTGTTTTGGATCCATATCCCATTAGCTTATCGTCGTACTACACACGAGACGTGCAAACCTGCAGATTTTGTTACTTGTTATGTATATACTCTGATGATCACATGATACACATGATATGTGTTTGCCGATACAATTCGTAACAACTCTGCTTCCAAAATTCGGATTGATTGTTGAGAAATCACGTAGAACACGGAGCGGAGAGAGAGGAAGCAACGGCTAATGGGCCGGGCGATCCAAAACAAACTGGGCCTGAATGGGCCGCACCGTATTCCGTCGTGAAACCATTGCGAAACTCGAAAAAACATGGCGTCTTGGCTTTGACTTCTCACCATAGAAGAACCTTCTCATGGTCGTAGCAAGAAATTCCAGTCCAACGCGGCTTCGCTTCCGGTGCCGTGTCCTCCCTAGAAATCATCGTCCCTAAATTGGACAAAATTACACTGAACTACGCAGATCCATCGTTGCGACCACGCAGAAGATCTCCGTGCTCGGGTGGCGCGGCGGTATGGCGTCCTCATCGGCGGCGGCGGCGACGTACCGGTGCGCGGAGTGCGGGGCGGACCTGAACCTGACGGCGGCGCAGCTATACCCGGAGGGTGTCTACTTCGAGGCCGGCAACAAGGGGACGCTCTCCTTCTCGTGGGTGGACGAGTCGCGGCTGCGGTTCGCGCCGGAGGACAAGATCCGCCCCTTCTTCGAGACGCTCAACTACTGGGGGATCCAGCGGAAGCGCACCCGCATCAGCTGCGACGCCTGCGGCCGCCTCCTCGGCTACGTCTACGACGACGGGCCGCCGGCCATGGACGGCACCGGCCAGTTCGGGATGGGCCCCAGCCAGGTCATCCCTCGCCGGCCGAGGTACCGGATCAAGACCAAGGCCGTCACCGTGGCCAATCCTCCGGCTACCGCACCGTACAGATGAGATGAAACCTTGTACATCAACATCGTAGTAGCGTTCGGTGTTACAAGTAGGACATGTAAAACGTATTCCATTGTGATCTTGGTTCGCCGTTGTTGCAAATAAATAAATTGTGGTAGTAGTACTATGGGATGATGAAACCGATGAGAATTATGGTGTGGTTTCTTTGTAAATCAACGCAATTTCTTGGTAAATCCAGTCTCCGGTTTGCCACATACTAGTAGCACGGTGGCACGGTGCCCATCGGCTGGATACCGACCCAACCAGGTCAAGAATTGGGGATCTCACCCAAATACCCAACTCAGGAGCAACGCAACGGTAAATAGACGGGACGAGGGGAAGAATAACCCAGCCATGGCCGTCGCAGCACGCGCCTCCTCCTCCCTCCTCCGCGGCGTGGCCGTGTTGAGGCGGCGGCCGCCGGTCCGATCCATCCACGAGGGGCCCGACACCATCGACGAGCTGCTCGACCGCCACCTCGCCAAGAAGTCCCCCTCCTCCTCTTCCGGGGCGCTCGACGGAGACGCGGCGGACGCCGAGGCGCGCCGCCGGCTGACGAGCTCGCGGCGGGAGGCGCTGGGGCTGTACCGGGACATCCTCCGGGTCACGCGGCTGTTCGAGTGGCCCGACGACCGCGGCGTCCCGTGGCGCGAGGTGCTGCGCGCCAACGCGCGGCGGGAGTTCGAGGAGGCCCGCGGCGAGCGCGACCCGGAGGTGGTGGCGCGGCTCCTCATCGGCGGCCGCGACGCCGTGCAGCAGGCGCTCGACCGGCTCGCCGAGGCGTCCCGCCGCATGGTCGAGGCAGAGGAGGCCAAGCGCCGCGGCGGAGCATAGCTGAAGTGCGGCTACATGCCGTTTCGATGCGTTTCATATGCTTAATTTTGTTCTGAAGTTTGTATGAAAACGAGTAAAACTTGGCCTTGTGTCAAGCAAATGTTCTTCTAAATCTCTAAATTCTGTTTTGTTAAGAATTGCAAATGAAAGTAGTTTTCTGTTAAATTTCATTGTTGAATGATGTGTGGTACATGGAGCTATGTGATTCAGAATCTTCACTCGAAAAGAATGGACTTTGTACATCATATCAATGTGTTACAGTATTAAGAGGAGGTTCCTGTCCAGTGTGCATATTCACCCTTTCACTTTGAGCCGCTGCTACCGGAGTAACACTGTACCAGTACCTGGGAATTGATTTCTCGTCTATGTGCCCCCCGAAAATTGATACAGCTGTAGCATTTGGACTCATACTCGATGGTTCATCTAAGCTGTGACTTTATGATGATATTTTGCCACAACACCTATTCATTCAGGCGTTCCATTGGTGTTGCCGAAGGTGTGAAGAACATTGTCAAATACTGAAACAGTGATATCCATTCACCAGTAGTCACCACAGCAACAAGAGCCATCAGAGAATTCATGATAGATCTTTGAGTCACCGACAACAATCCTCCGTCCTGAATATCTTGATATCAACTTCAATGCATGATGACAGTGGTTGCATATACGCACATTCTTCTTGACAAGAATAGGGGATCCAATCTCAGATGATATCAGACCGAAGACAACAGCCAGCCTAACACTATGCTTATTAGGCATTGTGGTTGTCCTTGTTGCAACAGGGACGGGATAAGACTGATTCCTTGTGTCATCTGTTTCTTCAATCTTTCTAGACAGAATATCGGACACTTCATGAATCGTCCTGCTCTGCGAGTGAGACATATCCCCATTGGCAAAGCTACACGCCGTGCTATGAAGCTCAACAAGGCTTATTGGTTCTGTTCTTCGCAACCCCTTCTCTTTCATCAGCAATCTCACCCTCTCAACATCCTCCCATCTCCCAGCATCAGCATACATCGAAGATAGAACAATGTAGCAGCCTGTGTTGTCATGTTCCAGTTGGAAAATCCTCTCTGCTGCGTACTCAGCTATATCTATGTCATTCTGGTTCCTGCTTGCTGTAAGTAGGGAACCCCAAACCCTGGATGTTGGATCTATCGGCATGCTTTCAATAAACTGTAGCACCTCTCTAAGATCACCTTCTCGACCCAGAAGATCGGTCATGCATCCATAGTGCTCAATCTGTGGGATCATGCCATACTCTTGTAGCATTAGATTGAAGTGCATCCATCCTTCATCCACCAAACCTGATACACTACAAGCAGTCAACACGGAGACAAAGGTACTCTCATTTGGTTGTAGACCATTATATTTCATCTCATCAAACATTTCCAGTGCAGTCTTTCCCTGGCCATGAATTGCATAGCCCATGATCATTGTGTTCCAAGAGATGACATCCTTTGACACCATTTTGTCAAATATCTCCCTCGAGGCCACCACATCACCACTCCTTGCGTACATATGCAGAACTGCGTTCATAATGAGAGTGTTTTCTGCATAACCTAACCCGATGATGTAACTGTGAATTTGCCTGCAGTGCCTCAGCGATCCCAGCAAGACGAATGCTGGTACTACTGTTGACATGGTGAAATAATCAGGATAAAGAGGTTGATTCAGTAACTCTAGGAATAGTGTAATGGCTTCTGTATACATCTCCTTGTACATGTAGGCAGCAATCATATTGTTCCATGAGACCAGAGTTTTGTTTGCTATCTTACCAAATATCTTTTCAGATGATTCCACTTTGCCAACTTTACCATACATCTCAAGAAGAGCAGTCTCAAGCACCACATGTGGAAGAAACTGTCTCCGAACTACATAACCATGAACACTCCTTCCATACAGTGAACTTTCAGTTTGAGCACAGGCAGCCAGCAAATTGATAGCGGTGACCACCTCAACCTGGAGGCCCTCTGCCCTCATTTGCATGAAGCAATCAAATGCCTCATCAGGCCGTTCATTCAGCGCATACCCACCAATCATGCAGTTCCATGTCACTACGGTCCTCAGCGGCATCGTTGCAAACACGCTCCTAGCATAAGCAACTTCGCCACATTTGCAGTACATGTCCAGAAGCGAAGTACCCACCTTGATATCCTGCTCCAGCCCGTGCCTGATCACATAGCCATGGATCTCTTTCCCTTGCATCGATGAAAATTCCAAGCAGCAAGCCGCGAGAGCGGCTATGATCCCAACGCTGTCATGTTGCACTTCTAGCGCATCATGCATCTCCTGGAAGCAAGCCAGTGCTAGTGACCCCAGCCCATTCGACACATACCCGTCCACCATTGTGTTCCACGTGACGATGTCCCTAACCGGCATTCCGTCGAACACCCTTTCGGCGTCCTCGACGAGGCCAAGCTTGGCGTAGAACGCGACGAGCGAGTTGCAGGTGTAGACGTCGTGCTCCAGGCCAAGCTTGATCACCATGCCGTGCGCCGCGCGGCCCTCGTCGAGACCCCCGAGGCGCGCGCAGCACTTGACGGCGACGGGGAAGGTGAAGCGGTCGGGGCGCGCGCCGTCCTCGAGCATGCCGCGGTAGGCCGCGAGAGCGCCGGCGGGGAGGCCCGCGTCGGCGAAGCCGCGGATCATGACGTTGTGGAGGAACGCGTCGGGGCCCCTGACGGCGGCGAGGGCCTCGACGGCCTCGTCCATGCGGCCCTCGGCGGCGAGGGAGACGACGAGGGACTTGGAGCTGCCGCGCTTCGGCGGCAGCCTGGGTGGGGGCTCCTTGGAGGTGGCGGGGATGAGGTTCTGGGAGGCGCAGGCGGTGGGGGTGGTGGCGCGAGCCGGCCGGGCCGCGAGGACGAGCGGCGTGGCCATGGCCGGGGTGGGGGTGGGGCGAGGCGGAGGGGACGGGGTTGTAGCGGGATATTTCTCTGTAGCTGTTTCAGAGGTTTATCCGACCAGGGAGAGGAGAGGAGAGAAGTAACGTGTCGTGGCAATTTGCCATCGTTTCAGGTCAGTTCAAAATTTCAAATGAACCAACCTCGATTATTCTAGGATTCAAAATGTGGCAGCTCAGTTTAGGCTGTATTTAGTTCCACACCAAAATTGAAAGTTCGAAGAAATTGGAACGATGTAACGGAAAAGTTGAAAGTTTATGTGTGTATGAAAGTTCGATGTGACGAAAAAGTTAGGAGTTTGAAGAAAAAAGTTGGAATCTAAACATGACCTTAGAAAGGAAGAATTTCGTATGAATATTATGTCAATCAGTTGAATTTCGACAGGAACGTGGAGAATCGCACAAGATAAACCTACATGTTTGTATATCACTTTTATCCCAAACCAAATATTGAAGTATACAGTTAAAAATCTGACGTTATAGTCTATTGGAACAACATACATGGTAGTGAATGCCTGAAAACTGGCATCACCATCCGCATGAGAAAGATTATCAACAAGATCGCCCCCAACTACAAAATTGTTCAAATTTCTGACGTAAGTCTCCCAGCTATTCTCAGTTGTTCTTTAGCAGGAAACGTCCTGCTGACGCTTCAACTAAACGCCTAACTAGCCGTTTTGCTTCCTTTTCTGAGCCTGCAAAATAACAAGGCATTTGTTAGTTCCAACATAACACATTCTATGAGGCAAATGCCATCTAACACAAATTGCAGAACTACAATGTAAAAGAAGCTCAATAAAATTTTAGAAACGGATTCCTCGTTATTCATTAACCAACTGTGCAAAACAACATGCATATGTAGTACCTACCTAGTTACACCATGAGAAATGTAAATCTACACCAATGTAGATCCTTCTTGACAAAAGTAACAGTGCTAAACTCGTACAAAATTACCTCTTGAAGTTTACGGAATACTGATGCTTCCAAATCATTGAATCCAGTTCCACCAAGGTTGCTTGGCCTCGTTTCAGGTGTATGAGTTGACCTTGTTGGAACACCACCCGATTCTTGAACAGGAGCAACAATCAATGGGACAGAGAAAACATTGTACACAGAATGGTTTTGTAATGCTGATAGCTGTCAAAAGAGCAATTAGTATTTGTTAGAGGCATTGTCAAATGTAACATAGAACAGGTAGTGAAAAAAGGAGATACAGGTTGGTAAAGATCCCGAGCATGATATAAAAACAAACCAAATGGCATTAATGTTAAACCATAAGAAAGAAAGCAACCCACAAGTCACATGTTAAAACGCAGGCTTGCACCTCATAAAAATTGCTTATGAGTATGAACACTTATCTTGCTGCAAATCAAAACCATGATTCACTTCTATGTGATTGTTAAGACCCATTAGTTGCCTCAACTTCTAGAAGACGTAGTACACGGCTGAGAGTTCTGCCATACAGAGTGAAAATCCTAGTGTCTTTGGTTTTCTGTCAGACGAGATATTGTCGAGACCAAAGTAAAAAAGGATAACTACTGTGGTTGACAGATGCACACCAAAACTATTTCCTCAAGGTCAACCGGGAAAATTTTCATGACTAAGGCATCCACAGTTACTATTCTGTACTTATTTTTAAAGATATTATGAAAAAAAAAAGCAATACAAATTCTCTTATTCAATATTGTAAATCAGATAAATCTATTTTGAACAGCGGCCTACTAAATTTAACCTCGCATGTGCTGTTACACAATAACACATCAATTTGCAAGTTTACAACTCACACGGATGGAGACCAAGTGAAGAGGGTTGAAGCTCTTTCCCTGACCATCAATAGTTGGTTCATCTATTTTTAGATGGCTTGTAAATTGTAATGTCTTTTGGAACCTTTGTTCTTTTAGTCTATGTTGTTAGGCTGTTCTGGTTGCTTAATAGCAGCAAGGGGGGATGGCGTCGCATGGAGTTGCTAAGCAAAAATCTGTAAGATGATGTCGGTGTGGGTCGCTGTAAAGACTTCAGTGACGTTTCCTCAATGAAATGGGAGAGGTCACCTCTCTTTCTCAATAAAATAAAATAAAGCAAGACTATCATACCCCCATTACAATGGCAAACAAAGCCTGAAAAAGGAGTAGAGAAACTGGACTTACTGCAGCCTCCTTGGAAGCCATGACAACAATTGCTGATCCCCTACTCCTTGATTTCCTTGTTTTGATAACAACATCTTCAACTCCACCAAATTGCTTAAAGATCTCCTCCAGCTTTGCAGCATTATAATAATCTGCACCTCCTTCCCATGAAACCTTCAAAATCTTACCCTTGTCTGTTTTTGGTGCATCTTGTGGGGCTCCAGGTGCCTAGACAAAAAAAAAATGACTTGTAAAAGCTAGTTCTGTTAACTGCTACCAACGCATGAGTTTATAAGACCAGCCAGCATAGGCTTAGAAAGTTACTCCAAGTGTATTTTGATCATAAAAGAGGAGGCATGGGAGGAAGCTATGGTGTTTGAACCAGATAAGAGAAATTCACTTCATGCTCAATAATCTTAGCTAATGAAATAATTTTGCTGGTCATATTTGTTAGCAATATGTGAACCCAAAACTCAATTCTACAAACAGTCTATCAGTGATGTTCCACCTTCATGAGTCCCCTTTGATATACTTACAATCAATGTTTCTCTTTGGTGTTACCTTGACAGTAACCTAGAAGAAACATCCTTTGTAGGATGCGACTTACATATAGTATTCACAGTCCTTCCTATGCAATAATCTAGAAGTACTGTTTGTACAATATACTTGGAATCACTACCTGCTCAAGTGCTCATTCCTCCAAAGAAAAAAAAGAGCAGTATGCTAGAATATCGTGTGCTTAATTTGCAGTATCTACCACCGTGCAGATTACTAGAACGCAGCAATTCCCCAACATCACATGGTGGCAATTCACGAGACAACAGCATCCAGAATTCCAGAACGCAACAATTCCCCAAATTTCTAACCCTAACCGATGGTGATATAAATCCTACCCGAGGAAACAATTAAATCCAATCAAAACGATTCCATGTAATAGTTTCGACATTAGATAGAGAAAGAGGTTCGGATCCTTACCGAAGCGGGAGGAGTGCTTGAAGAGGCCGATTGCTTGGCAGCGAAGAACTCCTCGAGCTCGCGCTTGACGTCGGCGGCCTTCCGCTTGTCCTCGCGCCTAGCGGCCTCGGCGGCATCGACGGCCTGGCCCGTGGCGGCGGCGCGCTCGCGCTCCTCTAGGTCGGACACGGCCTTCCGCCGCTTGACGCCGGAGGCGGCGGCGCGGGCGGCCGCCTCGCGCCGGCCGCGAAGGCGTGCGTCGAACTGGCGGCGGAGGGACTCGTCCCGGAGGAAGTTGTAGGAGCTCGCGAGGCGCTGGAAGTCGGCGGTGGCGTTGGGGTCGTCGGGGCGCTTGTCCGGGTGGCGCAGCCGCGACTGCGTCCGGTACGCCTTCTCGATCTGCTCGAGGGAGAGCCCCGCGCCCTCCTCGCCGGAGGGGAGGCAGAGCACCTCGTAGTGGTCGACGTCGTCGTCCTCCTGCCCCATCGCCGCCATGGATTCCGCGAATTTGCGAGCCCCAACCCCAAGTCGGTTTGATTCCGCGGCTACGAATAGTTGGTGAAAGAGGGGTTCAATTCCACCGCACCTCCACCGAGACAAACGCGCCGCTCGCTAGTCCGACTCCCTGGTGCGTTCCACTTCCCTGGCCAAGCCGAATGGAATCCCACCCTCGTCGTGGCGTATTTCTCTCTGGGTCTCGAACCCTACCAATTTCCGGCCTACCAGACGATGTAGCTCAAAATTGCTTCGGTAAAATTGTTGGAATGCACTCAACGGTAGGGATGAAAACGGTAAAATCACATTTATCGTTTCTGTTTTCATATTTTTTGGGAATCGAATTCGGAATTGAAAACCCCGGATATGAAAACGAAACCGAATATTATCGAAACCGAAAACGAACCGGCGCGGATATGATAACGAAAATTTATCGGAATAAAAAACTCCACAAACTGATAAATCTAATTCTCAAGTCTTAGTGGTCAGCAATTCACCATAAAACACAATCGTATAATTCTAATTGTAAAGTCTCAACGGTATATTACAAAACACAATCTATAAAATAAATTATCTATATTTAAGAGTAATGCTGTTAATAAATCCCAATGCAAGAAAAAAATATATTCTTATGTAATTTCATATTTGCATAACAAATATTCTAAAAAAAATTAATAGCCAAACACCATGGTACGTATTCACTATTTAGTGCTTAAAAAAAGAATCTAAGGTATTTCAATCACAAAATTTCCAGAAATTCCGAGAAAACTTCCGAAAAGTTTCCAACGGATTCTGAGTTCCGACGAAATCTGCCCTTATCATATTCGATTTCGTTTCCGATAAAATACTTACGAATTCGTTTCCATTTCCGAAAAATTCTGGCCGGTAGATTCCGTTTTCAAAAATAGGTCCGAAATCCAGAAAGTTTCCGTACCGTTTTGTCGGAGCCCAAAACTAACAACTTGGATCCGACTGAGATTAATGTATCAATCCCTGAATCAGTAAAAATTGATACATACAATATAACTGGTTCTTCATTTCATACGTTAAAGTCTTACAATACTAAGGGTTTTATTATAATAGGTACTCACCTAAGCTGATTAATATACAGCGGAAGTTTCTATACATTCTGACTAGTGAGGTATAACCTTTAGGGATTTTCTAAATTATCGGGGTCTTCGTAGTAATAGTTATAAGGGTCCTCCTCTTGACCCAGATATGAAAAAGGGGTTATAAGAGCAAGGATGAGTATTCACAATACTCAGCAAATTATCATGGAAATATGTTATGCATTGACATATAATAGGGTTCTTTGCAAAAAGCGGTATTGGACAATCTGGAAAAGTTATAGCAGAATTTATAAAACATATAAACTTTAGATTTCTAACCAGGGTACCATATGAGTCCCGGTACTCAACTCCATGAGTACAGCTATTCGAATAGTTTCAAAGATATTCTACTACAGCAGACGTACGCTTTACCCGCAGTCCACGACTTGCTGATAATCATCGGCTTTAGTCATGGCCCAGTATTAAGTCAATAACAATTATGGCACATGTTCCATGAACTTATATCCTCATATGCTCTGAACGTAATGTTAACAGCAGCAAGAGGAGTTCTGGCGTTCCCGAGGTATTTAAGGGGAACTGATCGTATGACACCACGTCATCTCGATCAGGGTTTAGAAATATACCATATAGTTTATACTCGAGTATCACAAACCATTTACCTGTACATGGTAATGGTTAAAGTTGCCCTTTGCGGCTATAGTTGCCTTCTGCGCGAGGACTTAAAAATAAGAACCACTATACAGAGGTGCCATATTGCTAATTAACATAATATCTAGGTCTGTCCCCATTCTAGAAACTGTGGTCGTACCCGTTCATTCGACATAAGTACCTGGTAAAACTTATTTCGATTGAGACAATACTAGCCACCCGGAAATCATCCAAATCTTACGTATTGTCCCAATCTAAGTATAGGGTATTTTAACCAGATTGTAAGCAAAATAAGCAATACTAAATTATCTGGGTTTCTATGATTAATTTATGCATAGAAAATAGAATATTGAATAGAAGGCTATAAATAAATAAATAATTTGTAAAATATAGGCTTAAATGATCAACAGGTATATGGTAACTTGCCTTGCTCGATGTCCTGAGATTGATTGATATTATCTAGAGTGTCAGAGGAATCCTCAAGACCTAGGGTTAGACATATAAAATTCAAATTCAAAAAGGAGTTTAAATAAAATGCAAAAATAGCAAAAAAAAAAAAAGGGGGCCCAATAGATAGAGGATGATTTTAGAAGAATATTGGTCCAAGTTTCACTGAAATTGGATCTATATTTTAAAAGATATGGGCTTCTAAAGTTTGAAAATTGAATAAAAGTGAAATGGTACTGTGTGTGGGTCCCATCTGTCAGTCTCTCTCTCTCTCTTCTCTTCTTCTACCTCCAGCCGTTCCCCATTTCAAGCCGGCGGTGCTAGGGTTGGCGATTGCGGCAGCGCTAGAGGGAGAAAGTGGTTGCGGCCGAGGAGGGGAGGGAGCTAGGGATCTCCGGCGACGGCGAGCGGCGGCGGAGGAGTTAATTTGATGCGTGGACGGCCTAGCGGCTAGGGCGGCGGTGGTGGCACGGTTAGGTTGTGATGGCGACCGGAGTGATGAGAGTTAGACATGGTTAGGGGAGGGGTTCTAGAGCATCTACGGGGTATCTAGAGGGATTCCGGCAGCTTGCCAACCTTTGGCAAGGTGCGGAACATATTGCCGACGAGCGCCTCCATAGGCGGCGGCCGTGCTCACGTCGGCAGCTCAGAGGGTGACATGATAGTGCAAAGGGATTGCTAAAATGGAATCTAGGTAGTATGTAAATGGTTGAAACGGAAGAACTCACCGAGATCGGTTGAAACGACAGATTGCGGCCGGAAAAACTTCGCGGTGGCGAAGAACAGAGCAGCGCGGGGGCGGCGGTGCTCGGCTTGGTGCGGCGAGGTAAAACTCGACGCAGGGCTTTGGTTAGGGCTTAGTATACTAGAACATGGTATGATATAGGTGTTCTAAGGGTTATTTAGGGCGGAAGATGGATGGAGAGGGGTGGAGTCGATCGCGCACAAGGTGTTCGACCGACGGGCGAGGGTGGTTGATGAGATGGATTGGTGAAGCAGAGCTTCGGGGTTGTGGGGCTATGGTTGTTGATGATCGATGATGGACAGGGAAGGGATTGGGGTCCTATTTATAGGGCTAGGAGGAGCGGATGAGCTCGGGCACCGTCATCGCCATGGATGAGCTCGGGATTTGGATGAGGCAAAGGTGGCAGAGGCTGAGAGAGGGCGGGCAAGATCGATTTGAGTGGCGGGAGGCCACGTTCGAATACTTACCGGCGAAGGATTGACTTGACCGCGGTTGGAATCGGCTGGCGACGTGTTGGCGCCAATCCGAGCGCGACGCGCGGCGGCGGCGAGGGTGAAAACGGCCGGCTCGGGGGTGAATGGTTTGAATTGTGAGAGGGGATACCACCGTCTATCTCCAATCCAACCGTGCGGCAAGAATTGGCGCGATTCACCCCGGGTAGAAGCGAAATCGCACTCGGTGGCGGCTTGGACGGGTGCGCACGGCGTCAAGCGGTGATTTCGTGCGGCGGTCGTCGTCCTGGCTTTGTCGTCGTCGAGATTGGTACGGCGGCGGTGGGCTAAGGGCGTCGGACGGACGACGGCGCGCCAAGGCGGTCGGGCACGCGCGATCGATCCTGAGACCGACGCGCGGCGGCTCAGCGCGCGGCAAGGTCGGCTGCCAGAGAGCGCGCGCGAAGGGGAGGAGAAGGCCAACTAAACCACGGTTTTTGAGTGGGTTGTGGTCCCCTAGGACCAAACCTAGACTTTGCACAAGATTGGGTTGAAGGTGGGCTGCTCTAGTTGGGCTAGGCATTTTGTCGAGCACCTTGAGTGCAATGAACAGTAAAAATCAGAATTTTTGAATATTTCCCTAGAAAAGATTTGAATTCAAACTAAGAGTTTGGAAAGGTTTCACTAGGGTTTAGAGTATAGCAAATCTCCACTAATATTGGGATAAGCTAAGGAAACAATCTATGGTTTGAATTTGAGAGAAATTGCTCAAATTCATTAGGGTTTAGAATAAAGGGAATAAGTTAGAGTAAATTGGTTGGGCTCTAATACTTGAACCAATTTTAAATAAAAAAATCAAATAGATTTTTGAACCAAACAAATTTAATCAAAAGCCAGCATGATGCGGTCAAATTTTAGTTTAAAATTTGAGGATGTTACACGTTTTCACCCCTACTCAACGGTACTAACAAAATTGTTTTTATTATTTTATAAGCCAAAATTAAATTTTAAAACTTAACGTCGAAGTTGATTTTTGTTTTTTTATCGCATTTTATTTTACAACATTTTTTTAAGTTGCTACGGAGTACGGACATACTACTCGTGAATTTATTTTTATTGCTAATAAATAGTAATGATAAGCATAAACGAAATGTTGAGACTAACTTATTCTGCGTGCTTTACTCAGAATTGATCTTTTTATTATCTCGCAAGTGAAGTTCATATAGAAAATCATTTCCATCCCCCCTCGTGATGTGCAATAGTTGTTATTTACACACCACCATCTCCTCCATATGTGTCCGAAATTCCTCGTTACGTTACGCAACGCCAGCATTACTGTGGCAGTCATACTGATACAACATATAAAAATCCCTTCTGCTCGTTTTTCTTTTTTTTTGAGAACTCCCATTTTGTTCGTTCGTCGTTTTTCAATGGTATGGAGTGCAACGTTAATACGGCAAAACATAAATCTACAGCTTCAAGACGAAGTGCTACATGAAACAAAAGAATATCTAGTAGCATGTATACTCGTCACTTCGTCAGTTGCAAATGCCGGAAAATTATTAGCAACGTGTGTTTAAGAGAAAATGTTAATGTTCACATAGCGTCATTTAGCGCCGCATTTCCCGTGGCAGCGTACAACTGCAAGTGTAGTAGCTCACAAAATTTCTGAGTTCTTCGCGGATATCTCAGAAGGTTATTTGAAAGGTATTCCTAAAAAATGGGGTTGCGCTAATCAAGCTGTTTACAACAATTACGATTCGCCTCATCGCAATCATCTTGAGCGTTCATCCTACTGCTCGGCGATCTTTCTGATGACATACGGTAAAATGCCACCATTGTCGTAGTACGCAAGCTCCACCTGGACAAATAATTAACAAATTCATCAACATCGGCAACATACACAATCAGCACCCAACACTCGAATGAAATCATTGATGACGAATGATCATACCTCAGTGTCAAATCGAAGTGTGCAAGTGAAGGACTTCCCATTATCAGTCGTCACAGTAACATCTTGCCCAGGCTTGATGTCACTTACATTGGCCGGGAGGTGAACCGTGAAACGCTCATGGCCAGTCAATCCAAGGGTGTCGGCGTCCTCCCCTGACTTGAAGCATAGAGGAATGATACCCATACCAGCAAGGTTGCTGCGGTGAATCCTTTCAAAGCTCTTAGCAATCACAGCCTTGACTCCCTGTATCACCAAATCGAAGTACACCCATTAGTAAGAAATTAATGGCCTTTGCTGAAGAAATTGTGATGGAATCGAAGTTACCTGTAGCATTGGACCCTTCGCAGCCCAATCCCGAGAGCTTCCACTACCGTACTCAGCACCAGCCAGGATAATAGTGTCATGTCCTTCATTCTTGTATTTCTGTGGTAAGAACATAAAAATGGATAAGTAAATTTCAGAATGCATTAGTACAATATATATTTGCATAAATGAAATGTAAATTTGGATTTTAAGTGCAAGTATATTACCGTAGCAGCGTCGAAAACAGAGAGCTTCTCCCCTGATGGAATATGGATGGTTTTTGGGCCAACCTCACCCTTCAAGAACTTGTTCACAAGGCGAATGTTGGCAAAAGTTCCCCTAGCCATGATCTCATCATTTCCTCGCCGACTGCCATATGAGTTGAAGTCCTTCCTTTCAACACCACGCTCCTTCAGATATCTAGCAGCAGGGCTGTCAGGGTGAATACTTCCGGCAGGTGAGATGTGATCAGTTGTGATACTGTCACCAAAGTTCAGGAGACAGTAAGCATCCTTCACAGGCCGTGGGCCAGGAGGGGACATTGTCATATCCTTGAAATAAGGAGGCTCATGGATGTAAGTAGATGTCGGGTCCCATGGGTAGAGAGTGCTTGCTGATACAGACAGCTCATTCCACATAGGATTTCCTTTGGTTATTGCCTCGTATGTGCTCTTAAACATGTCAGGTAGCACACTTGATTTAACAACCTACCAAAATTAAAAGCACCAGCATGAAGCACTTATGGAATCCACTATGTTTTCAATAGGCAAGTATAGATTTATATGAAAAAAGGGAAGCGGACAAAACTGCAGTGCTAACCTCAGCAATCTCTTCAGTGGAAGGCCAGATGTCCCTGAAGTAAACCTCCTTCCCATCTTTCGAGATGCCAATTGGTTCTTTCTCAAAATCAATATTGACCTGTGGCATATCTGGCAGTTTAGAAAATGGGCAGAACTTTTGACATGCAGTCATTGATGTATAAAAAGCTAGCTTACATATTACCAATCACATCTTTGATTTGATTCTTGAGTATATTGCTATAATAGTACAGTAATTTAACTGTTTAGTTTGAAATTACAGGCATATGTCAAACAAAATCTGTTATCTTACCGTGCCAGCAAGGGCATAGGCCACAACCAATGGAGGAGAGGCAAGATAATTTGCTCTGGTTAATGCGTGCACACGCCCTTCAAAATTTCTGTTTCCAGATAACACGGCAGCAGCGACAATATCTAAAAAGTAAGAGAGAAAAGTAAGTAGCGAGCTTCTCAACTTTACACACTTTCTTAGCTAATGATGTCAAACTCACCGTTGTCAGAAATTGCAGCAGATACTGTTTCATCAAGTTCTCCAGAATTTCCTATGCAGGTTGTGCAACCATAGCCTACAATATGGAAGCCAAGCTGGTCTAGATATTTCTGCAGACCACTGCAAGGAAATACAAAGTGAGAATAACTAAGGCTGACAAAAACAAGAAATTTTGAATTCAAGGAACAATCACCTACCTCTTGTCCAAGTACTTCTTCACAACTCCAGAACCAGGTGCAAGACTTGTCTTAATCCATGGCTTGACCTGATGATAAAAATAAATATTAAAGTAGTACTTGCATTTTTCAGAACTCAGGAAGAACAAAATAACTCACTGCAATTACATTTCATTGACAATAACAGGAAAATGGAATAGGATGATAAGGGACAATGATTGATCCATCTCAATAGGAATACAATATATCGAGCATAAATGAACTGATAGAGATGATTTTTTTTGTTTATTTAAAACACATATGCATACTTGAGATAAATTAAACAAGGATGTCAAGCTGGAAACAAGGTAAAGGGCTTCACCTCAAGGCCTAATTCACAAGCCTTTTTGGCAACTAAAGCAGCTCCCAGCATTACATTAGGATTTGATGTGTTGGTGCAACTGGTTATAGCAGCAATTACAACATCACCATGCTTTAGCTTTGCTGGTGTCCCATGGAAAGAGAACTCAGCAACTTTACCCTGTGATTCTTTGGGGACAGCAAAACCCTGCAAAATGATCGTAGTGAGGATAGGATGAAAATGGAAAAGATAACAGGACAATGTATAAACCAGAGATGTATTCTGTGCAATATCAGAACATAGAAATATGGGGCCCCATTTTGTTCATCTTTCACTAAAAAATAATTTGTTTATCATAATGTATGAATATATCCCAAATGTGATCCAAGATTAAGCAACTTAAATGAGGATTTGGAATGCCATTTAATATCAGCAAATAAACAACAAAAGTCAGAACATCACAACAACACCAGTTGAAGAGTTATGTAGTTATCTGTACAGTAGATCTTTACCTTGAAGCCTACATCATTATCCAAGCAAGACAGCCAATCTGATTTCATGTTCTTCAAAGTCACTCGGTCATGAGGCCTGTGCAGTGGGTCCTTCAGTTTATAACTGAATGTGGCTAAACATGTGCCAAGATTATGAATTAATCAAGTACATTACCGTTTTGGTCCAGACAAGCATGGCTCTACCTCCTCCAAGTTAAGTTCCAGATAAGATGAGTACACTCTTTCAGCTTCAGGCTACATTAAGAAAAAGGGCATCAATAAAGAAAAAAAGTATTTGCCAAATAATATGCTCTTCAGATATAATATGAAAATCACCTGGTTGTAGTCGACGAACATCTTATTGGCACGCAGGTAAGACTCTATCATGGCCACCTAAATTCACAAATATATTAGAACTATACAAGTACACTTAGGATCAAATCCAATAAGATAACTGCCTATAACTTACAGTGTCATCACTTCTGCCAGTTAGCTTCAAGTAGTCCAATGTCTTTCCATCAACTGGGAAGAAACCCATAGTTGCACCATATTCTGGTGACATGTTTGCAATTGTAGCCCTATCAGCCAGTGATAATTCACTCATGCCTCCCCCTGGAATTGAGAACTAGCATTAGACTTGCTATCAAAAGAAAGAGACATGTATTAAAGATATGCAAGGCGAATACCGTAAAATTCAACAAATTTTCCGACAACGCCATGTTTCCTAAGCATTTGAGTTACTGTTAGAACCAAATCTGTAGCAGTAACACCGTTCCTCAGCTTCCCTGTTAACTTGAAGCCCACAACTCCTGGCAATACCATGCTCATTGGCTGCAGAAAGTAGCGCATTTAGAACAGAAAATAGGCATAAGTGGGCAATCAAATGGACAGAAGCAGCCACCCCCCAAGGTTCAAGCTTATTTACATACTGTTGGGGTTTTGGTGCATGACATGTTGATGCAGGCATACGTTAAAATTTACAATCAAAGAATAAGAATTTGGTGAGCCATGACCAAACACAAAACGTGTGGCAAGCTGAATGTGTGTTGTGTGATAAAGAGGTAGAAGTCGAATAAACCCAACCACCCTTTTCTTTTGTTATGCTAAAGAGAAAAATAGCATCCTGATACAAACTCTGTAATTCATTGCAACCATAGTATCAGAGATGAAAATTTATTAGCCATAGAATTTTTTTTCACCTGGCCAAGCATTGCAGCTTCTGCCTCTATACCACCAACTCCCCATCCAGCAACACCAAGACCATCTATCATAGTTGTGTGGGAGTCTGTTCCAACAACACTATCAGGGTAAAGGATCCCACCATTGTTAAACACAACTCTGGCCAGATATTCAAGGTTAACCTAACAAAAAAAAACATGTGGTTAGTGTTTACTGTGGTTATATAACAAAGGTGAAATATTTGAGAAAAATATCAGAATGATTGTTTCTTGATATACCTGATGCACAATTCCAGATCCAGGTGGAACAACAAGCATGTTACGGAAAGCAGTTGAACCCCATTTCAAAAATCCAAACCTCTCCTTGTTACGATGGAACTCTAGCTCCATATTTGCCTGAACAGCATTTTCTGATCTTGCCACATCAACTTGTACTGAATGATCAATAACAAGATCTACAGGTACCTGCAAACGAAATAAATGGAGAAAGGCACATCCAGTAATGTCAGCAAAAGCACAAGCACCATTTTCCAATTTATACCACATATGCATGTAGCCCAATGTAATCCGTATATACAGATAGCTACATGTAAGGAGATGATCAGAACCGTGCTTAAATACACAGCTTAATAGAGCAGGAAAGGTCCAAAGTAGGGTATCAACTAACAATAAATGAAACAAGCTTGGTTATTGTAAATCACGTATCAAGGGTAACATACCGATGGGTGATGGATAAGTTGCACAATGAGAGGGTAGTAATTTTGTAATTGTATGCATTTGACTATGGACTCACCAGAGGATTAATTTTGTTTGGGTCACTGCCAAGTTTGCTCATAGCATCCCTCATGCACGCAAGATCAACCACTGCTGGAACACCAGTGAAATCCTGTAATGTGTAAATCAGGTAAAAGGTTAGCTGGCTGAGTCATCATCAAGGTAGCTTCAACAACTCAGTTACAACAACTGAGAAAGCAGAACACATTTGCATCGACACATCATCAGAAAATGTGACATCAGATATAAATAATAAGCAATATATCCAGCTATCACTAGCCACATGCCAGACTAAAATAGAATGATTGACTTTCATTGTTGTCTAGAATAAGAATATAATATGGAGATGCAGGTAATTTTGTACAGCCACCAGCACCTTCTGCCTTGTTGTTTCCATATCTATCATTAAACAACATTACATACAGTAGCAATCATAGATCAGAAAAACGAACAAAAGATAAGCCATGTGCAACTCCACTTCCTTGAAAGGATAGGTTCGTAAGAAAGTGGGAACTACAGTTCCAATATTCCTGTCATCAAAGGCTATTGACTGAAACTTTTCCAGCTCACAATTATTCTATCAACAGCAATCGAACAAAGTAGATCAAAATGCATGAGACGGTGCCAGGATTAGTACCTGGAGGAGGACACGGGCTGGCTTAAATGGGATTTCGACTTGCTTTGGTGCGCTGTTCTCCCAGTCCAGGATTTTCTCAACGTCCTTCCCGGTGACCTGGAACTCATCACAGTTTCTGATAGCCGACTCGAGAAGAATCCTTATCGAGTAAGGGAGTCGCTCTGATCAAAACCACCAAAACATGGATCAAATCATCGTTGTTCTAATAATTCGGCAGCAGAGGTAGATCAAAACCTTCAAAGGAAATTCTATATAAGGAAAGCACAAATGCATCAAAATTCCTTGGTCTGAACACATCTAAACCTCCAATTTCACAACCACATTACGCTCTAACCGGAGATCAGAGCCCTCGAACAAAACCAAACAATTCGTCCAATTCAAATCTTCACAAACGATTGACCGACCGAAAGAGATGAAAGCGTCAACCCCTCGTTGAATGCCCAATTCAACCATCACGAACTAACAATCAAACAAAAAAAAAACACACATCCAACACCAAATAGGGGATCGGGGCGTCCAACAATACTGGAAGGCATCAAAACACTCACCGATCCGCGGATCGGATAGCGCGGGCAGGCTGTAGTATTTCCCGAACTCCGCTCCGCCTCCCGGCTTCGCGAGGCCCGTCAGGATTTCATCGTACGAGTTCTTCGCCGCTGCCCAAAACAAACAGACAAAAGCAGATAAACCATCAGAGAGATAATCACATACAGCCAGCCCCCATCCCATCCCCCACCCACCAGGTCGTTAGCCCCCCCCCCCCCCCCCCCCCTTACCCGCCGAGGCGAAGCGCCGCTCGAAGACGGCCGCGGCGGACGACGAGGAGCGCGCGGCGGCGCGGCGGCCGCCGAAGATGCGGCCAGCGAGGCCGGACGCGAAGGGGGACGCCGGCCTGGGGCGAGAGCTCGGAGGCGGCGGTGACGGCGACGACGACGACGCGGCGGCGCCCGCGGGATTCGAGATCGCCGCCGCCGCCGCCGCCGCGGCGGGGATGCGGGTAGAGGAGGAGCGGGAGAGGAGGGCGCTCGTGAGGGGAGGCATGGCTGGCTGGTCTGCGAAGCGGAGGAGGAGAGAGAGAGATCGAGACGGCGTTATATAGGAGGCCGCGAATTTTGGGAGAGACGCGTGGTGGGCAAGCGCGAGTAGGGTTGCCGAGACGAGATGGGGGTTGGCGGCCTCGCGGGTTGCACGGGTTATGCAAAGCCGCCGCCGCTGCGGTGGACAGCGAAGATGAAGCTTCTTCTCTCTCTCTGATGTTTTTTTCTTTTCTTTCTTGGAGACGGGGCCAATCGGCCAACGCGATTGTGGGAGCGGGAATATCGTCATGCGATTGGTCCCACATGGCAGGGACTTAGTCTCGTTGAAAAACCCTTTTTTTAGATATTTTTTTGCGAGTAAAGATTAAATTGACAAGGGCACAGACAGAGGGTGCCACGATCACGGAAAAAGTCTTGGGGTTTATCCTTTTCACGGACTTTTATTTTGCTCTTAGTCTTAATGGTTTTTATACGTTTGATGTACAATTACACTATTTTCTTTAGATGCCATCAGATGGCTGAATATATTATTGGCTAATAAGTTGTGAAAATAGCCGATAAAAATGATGGATCAAATGACAAACTTAAAAAGACGGTGGGTGCATCAAAAGCCATAAGCACGCGCTAGTATCCTTCCCGAGGGTTGAGTGGTAGATCCCAATCCCCAACAAATAACTTTTTCATCGAATTTCGACTAAATCTTATCATTTTAACTTTGTATTCTCAATAACTATTTAAAATGTCACTCGGAATCTTCTTTTGGTAAAACCTCAAAACTTTCACATATTTTGACTGGTGTTTATAAAAAACATAAATTCTGCCCTTGCCCACAGTACTATGTGGGGTTACTGGTTAGTACTGCCTCCATCCTAAAATATTTGACGCCGTTGACTTTTTTAAAAATGTTTGACCGTTCGTCTTATTCAAAAAATTTAATTAATTCTTAATTCTTTTTCTATCATTTGATTTATTGTTAAATATACTTTTATGTATACATATAGTTTTACACATATCACAAAAGTTTTTGAATAAAACGAATGGTCAAACATGTTTAAAAAAGTCAACGGTGTCAAACATTTAGAGAAGGAGGGAGTACCAGATAACCAATATTGTCGGTGATATGGGCCCGGGGTATCAGGTTTAGAGGGAGGAGGCTGCCCCCTGATGCCTCGTGGCCCTCCCCCGAGGGGAGTCAAGCCCGAGGTGGGGTGGCGGCCACTCCTTCCCCAAACACTAGTCGGAGGAGACTGCCCCCCGATGCTACGTGGCCCTCCCCCGAGGGGAGTCAGGCCCGAGGTAGGGCAACGGCCACTCCTTCCCAGAGACTGGATGAAGGAGGCTGCCCTCTAATGCCACGTGGCCCTCTCCCGAGGGGGGTCGGGCCCGAGGTCGGGCGGCGGCCGCCCCCTCCCGTGACTAGGGGTCGGGCTCCCCCGACCCCCTCTCTAGGTCACCACGTACGGTGGGTTAGGTGTCCGCCTCCAGGTGCCCACCTACCCGCATTTATGACGTCCCGAGCGGTCGCGCCACGCCGCATTTAATGCGGTGTGCAGTGCACTCAACCAGTCTGTGACCGGTCGAATGACTGATGGGACCCAAGATGTCAGGTGCACCATCGCGTGTGTCAGGCGACGTGCAGCCCGACATATCCCATCAAATAATGATGGTGAGAGGTTCTCATCCTCTTATCCCAGCCGGAGTCGGTCCTCCCACTCTGGTCAAAGCAAGGCTCCCGTTTCCCGGTGTAATAGGAGCCCAGAAGTCTTCACCCGTTAAATGGTGACTGACAGGGGCACCCCCGTGTCAGACGGCAAGATTTGACAGGCCCCATCATCAAGACGACGTGTGCTTGGCTTCTCAAGTCAAGAGACAAGACATGCATTTAATGCAAAGATTATAATACTTCTCGACCAGAGCTAGGTTAGGTTGTTGGGCCCATGTGGTAACCCCTTGAGGTATAAAAGGAGGTCCAGGCCTAGTGGTGGAGGGGGGGACTTCCGAGCGAACTGGCGCTTGGGTCTCGCAACCCCAAGCACCTATGTTCTACATTCAATCAATCATGCACAGGAGTAGGGTATTACGCTTCTCAGCGGTCCGAACCTGTATAAACATCTTTTGTCTCATCGTCTTGGAGGGGCCTAACCCTCTCAAGATTACGCAGCTCCGCTCACCAAGCCCTCGAATCTCACCTGCTGCCCCCGGCCGAACTCACAAAGGGGGGCCTCACGGTTCCCTGGTGGAGGAGTTCATTCTCCGACATCTGGCACGCCAGGTAGGGGGCGCATTCGTGATTTTTGATGTTCTTTCGAGCGCCGGCATGGTGAGTGTCGCGCCACCGCTATGGGGGAAGGCACAGCATCCTCAGGAGTGTCGCGCCACCCCAGGCAGGGGCAAGGCCCCCACATCCCCACCAGGTAAGCTTGGCTACCAGGTCTTTGTGGCGAGTCTTCGGAATGTCCGATGGCCCTCAAAGTTCCGGCCTAGCCTCACCGAGAAGTACGACAACAGCGTCAACCCACCGAGTCCCTCCAGATCCACACGACGATCATAGAGGCGACGGGGGGTGACGACCGGGTCATGGCGAACTTCTTCCCCATGGCCCTCAGGGGCCAAGCGCAGGGTTGGCTCATGAACCTGCTGCCTGCCTCGATCCACTCCTGGGAGGACCCCAGCAGTTGAGCTCCGGTTGCCGTCAAAGCCCAGGATCCCCTGTGCTGGCTCTTCCGTAGCGGCTAGCTTTGGTCCCGCCGGTTGGCTACGGTGCCCAGCCCGGCTCAACTAATCGTCCTCTTATGTTTTCAGTATTTTCAAATTTTCAACTCATCAACCTAGTACAGCTTGAAATCTTATATTTATTTTCCCCCATTCTATTCTCATGGCCCTACGACGCCCGTGTGTTGCGCATTTGTTTGCTCCCTCAGTGGTAAGAGCCCAACCTCTCTCCCATCTACATGAACGATTCTTCGCTAAGTGTGGGGGCTAAGTCTTCTAGCCTTATCCTAGCCTTAAGTTGAGCTCCGGGTGCCGTCGACGCCCGGGACCCCCTGTGCTGGCTTTGGTCCCGCCGGCTGGCTACAGTACCCGGCCTAGCTCAACTGTGGACGGGGATTGCTGGCTCTAGAGTTTTCGGCTCTCACACTCGTGCGAAAGTAATCGTCCATGTAGAAGGAAAAGAGATTGGAAGGAGGCCACCGAAAGGAAAGAGCAGACAGAATGTGTAGCGTGGGGACACAGGCTTGTGGGAACCTGACCTCGTTTGCTAAGTGGTCACAGGCTCCCCAAGATGGTTCGGAACCCATGGTGGGGGGCCCTCTTCGAGCTAAAGGTTTGAAAAGTCGCGACATGCAAGCAAGGTTTGTGTTTGCTTCATTTATACAAGCAATTCTTTGCTAAAAGTGTGGGGGCTACGATTCCTAGCTCTATCCTAGCCCTGCGTCGAGCTCTGGACGCCGTTGATGCCCGGGGCCTCCTGTGCTAGCTCTTTCGTAGCGGCTGGCTTTGGCCCCGTCGGCTGGTTACGACGCTCAGGTTCGCTTGATCGCAGGCGAAGATTGCTGGCTATAGAAAGTTCAGTCCTCACACTCGCGCGAAGATAATCGTTTGCATAGAATTATTATTGCTTATATTTATCTCTCGCCTATCTCTTCCTCGCGGTCCCGCGGTACCTATGTGTCGCGCGCCGGCTTGCCTCCCTTGGTAACAAAAAGTTTGTATTCGCTTCATCCATTCAAATGATTCTTTGCTTAAAGTGCGGGGGCTACGATTCCTAGCCCTATCCTAGCCTTGCGTCGAGCTCTGGGTACCGTCGACGCCCGGGGCCCCCTGTACTAGCTCTTCCGCAGCGGCTGGCTTCGGCCCCGCCGGCTGGCTACGGCGCCCAGCTTAGCTTGATCGCAGGTAAAGATTGCTGGCTATGGAAAGTTCAGTCCTCACACTCGCGAAAATAATCGTTTGAATAGATGAAGTAGAACATAAACAGAGGTTAACAAATGGCAGGGGCAAGCGAGGTCACGGGCCCGAGAGAATCTAACAACGTTTGCTGAATATATACAGAAAATAAGTTCACAGCCTAAGGTACGGGCTAGCGAGTCGCCCTCAGGCTGGGGCGAAAAAGGCGCATGGGTCCTAGTGCCAGCAAAGAAAGAATAAGAGATCGGGCCCACATGTCATTTGACTAACATAGTGGCGTCAACCCTGACCACCTAGGAAAAGTTTTGGTCAGGGCTAACGCCGGGGGCTACTGTCGATAATATGGGCCCGAGGGTATCAGGTTTAGAGGGACGAGGCTGCCCCCCGATGCCACGTGGCCCTCCCCCGAGGGGAGCCAGGCCCGAGGTGGGGTGGCGGCCACTCCTTCCCCAAAGACTAGTCGGAGGAGGCTGCCCCCCGATGCCACGTGGCCCTCTCCCGAGGGGAGTCAGGCCCGAGGTAGGGCAGCGGCCACTCCTTCCCAGAGACTGGATGGAGGAGGCTGCCCTCCAATGCCACATGGCCCTCCCCAGAGGGGGGTCGGGCCCGAGGTCGGGCGGCAGCCGCCCCCTCCTGTGACTAGGGGTCGGGCTCCCCCGACCCCCTCTCTAGGTCACCTCGTACGGTGGGTTAGGTGTCCGCCTCCAGGTGCCCACCTACCCGCATTTATGGCGTCCCGAGCGGTCGCGCCACGCCGCATTTAATGCGGTGTGCAGTGCACTCAACCGGTCTGTGACCGGTCGAATGACTGCTGGGACCCAAGATGTCAGGCGCACCATCGCGTGTGTCAGGCGACGTGCAGCCCGACATATCCCATCAAATAATGATGGTGAGAGGTTCTCATCCTCTTATCCTAGCCGGAGTCGGTCCTCCCGCTCTGGTCAAAGCAAGGCTCCCGTTTCCCAGTGTAATAGGAGCCCAGAAGTCTTCACCCGTTAAATGGTGACTGACAGGGGTACCCCCGTGTCAGGCGGCAAGATTTGACAGGCCCCATCATCAAGACGACATGTGCTTGGCTTCTCAAGTCAAGAGACAAGACATGCATTTAATGCAAAGATTATAATACTTCTCCACCGGAGTTAGGTTAGATTGTTGGGCCCATGTGGTAACCCCTTGAGGTATAAAAGGAGGTCCAGGCCTAGTGGTGGAGGGGGGGACTTCCGAGCGAACTGGCGCTTGGGTCTCGCAACCCTATGCACTTGTGTTCTACATTCAATCAATCATGCACAGGAGTAGAGTATTACGCTTCTCAGCGGTCCGAACCTGTATAAACCTTTTTTGTCTCATCGTTTTGGAGGGACCTAACCCCCTCAAGATCATACAGCTCCGGTCACCAAGCCCTCGAATCTCACCCGCTGCCCCCGGTCGAACTCACAAAGGGGGGCCTCACGGTTCCCTGGTGGAGGAGTTCATTCTCCGACAAATATAAATTAGGATATTTTAAATCATGTTATTCATCTTTCTCGTACAGATGTTTTGGGCTCATAGGTTACAAGATTTTTCTTTCTCTCTACTTCTAAGATAATTGTGTGGTTAACTCTTGCCTCACGTTGCAAATTTGCCTCTTCAACTTTTGTGCTTTTCCTTCGTTTTTTTTCTTTTATCTTACCTTGTTGTGTAGGGTTTTTTTTCTAATATTAATTTTATCAGGTGGGGGATGTCCCTTCAACAAAAATATTGCAAATAAAATAAAAATGGTATGTGGTTGATTCATCATTTGCTCCAAAGCACAAAGGAATGCAGTAGAACTTTTCCCAGGACATCAATAAACTTCATGTTGCGATTGTGCACACCGGCTGTTTGTGTGTATGGGCGAGTTTAAACATCAAGCTTATCGTTCTTGGGAAGATTCGTGGGTGGTTTTATACTAAGCATGGTTGTTTTGCCTGTAATGTTCAGGACCAGATTTAATAGCCTCTTTTTTTTTCTTGGTGCTGCATTCAAGTGTTAGCAGCAAACATTTTGGTACAAAAAACCATCGACATCCGCGAGGGCAAAAAAGAAAGAAAAAAAAAAGAAGGTGCGAATAGGAAACGAATTCTATCATCTTGGTGCGTGTAGCGGTGTAGGCGAATGGTGTTGTGGTCCCTCATTCAGGCCTATCCGTTCGTGTTCTAACTGTGTTCGTTTGAGATTTGGATTGCTCGAATATCTGATAGGCAAACCTTGTTGCTCAAGCACGTACACCCTCGAAGTAAAAAAGGAACAGATTAGATGATTAGAAAACAACAAACCGACACTTGCAACTACTATAATAATGAGGTTACATGCGCGAATGTCATCATTTGCCTCAATGATAGCCGTTTTTAATTATGCATAAAACATGCTCCTATTTTGTTATGAAAAGATTCCCCCGAGCACTATTTTGTTTCTGGAAGACAAATGCCGATTCCCTTCAGAACGCAGAAGAAAAATAAGGTAGACGAGAGAACAAACCTTGTTTCGCTTCTCTTCTTTGCCTTGATGCAACAAACTTGGAGTCCAACGTTGACCTTTCATCCCTACTCCTTGTGTGCATCAAAGAATCGAAAGGTCAATCAAAAGTTGTATTATCAAATTCAACATCGTGGTGAAAAAAAGACGATTGCAGTTCTTCTCTTCTTGAATTGTGTTACGATGTGAGTTGGTAGATGTTGTAGTTTTTGAGTGCTAGCAATTAGTAGTAGAATCTTTTACGTACGCCTTCCTTCAATTGTAGTAGCTTGGTATCAGTATTTTATCTCAACGTTGACAGTCTTCCTGTTTATTCTGTCATAGTACCTAGCAAATCACAAAAATCAGCAATACGAACTTGTAAAGTATATAGACCATCACAGTCGCAGATCGGTGTGGTTTGAAGAAAAAGAAACAGATCGGTGTGTAGCGAGAAAAAAAAAACAACAAACTAGTTCGCTTGCAAGGTTATGGGCCCTTATATTGCTCAAGTGAACTCCATAAATTGGCCCAGTACTTATCCTGGGCTTAATAGTCAAATATGCTGTAGATCTGTACTGTGCCGTACGTATTCAATTTGGAAGCACAATTAGGCCACTGCTCTTGCAAACTGAAGCGGAATAAGTCCCCTCATTTTTACGCCAATTTTAATGTCATCCCTCCAATGCAATACTGAAAAGCTTCATCCTAATCTTTGATAAAACCGGCCAAGTCAGGTCTCATGGCGGTGTGGATGGTTGGTTTTGATAACGTGGCATCATAAGCAACAAAAAGAAAATAAAAGCATGCAGAGCCACATGTAAGTGGCCATCTCACCTTCATCTGCTTCCCCTCTCCTCTCTCCTCTCTCCTCTTCACCTCGTCTCCTCCATGATGACGGCGAAGCTCAGCCTCCCCTCTGACCGCCAACACAACAACACTGCCCCTAGGAAACCCATCGTCTTCACTACATGGGAAATGGTTGGTGATGCCTTCGTAGGCATGGTCACTCTTTGCTCCGTCACGGTCGAGGTGGAAGCTGGAGTGAAAAGTGGTGGGTGTGCCAACTACACCAATTGTCCGTGTAAAGGTGGCGATCTCCTTTTTCTCTTGGTATCTCCCCCTCGTTCCTCTCTTTCCCATCACTCCCTCCATCGAGTTCGCCCACCAAACACGCCAAATATGGTTTCTGATGATTTCTTCAAGGGCCTTTCTAGCGTCCATATCCATCGGAGGAGAGTACGCAATGTCCACATTGCCCCCTCTACTAAGTCCACCCATCGAGATTGCCTGAGATAGTGCCTGCACCCGTCAAGATCCATCGGTCGAAGGAGCCTTGCCAGGGAGGTCGTAGGGCTAAAGGAGATGAGGAGGGAGAGAGAGAGAGAGAGAGAGAGGAGCCCCGACGCTCGACCTCCTCCTAAGTCCCATCCTTCTGCTCATCGTTGTTGTGGAGGCCGCCATAGCCAAGGAGGCCATGGCGCGTCTATCCCCATCAATTTGTATCATCTGCTGTCTCGCCTCCCTCACATAGCAACCTAGCGAGCTCGATCTCGGAGGGGCTCGCCATCCGCCTCCCTCACCACCAACCCCCGACCAACGTGCGTGCTTGGGGAAAAGAAAGAAGAAAGAAATGGATGTTGACATATAGGTCCCACATTTTTTTTCTCGCTTACATGTGGATCATATATGTTATTGTATTTTCGTTTTGCTAAATAAGATGCCACATCAGTGAACCCAGCAATCCATATAGCTATGGGATCTAATTTGAACGGTTTTACCAAGATAGGAGGTAAAGATTTCTGGTATTACGATTTATTACGATTTATTAAGGATATCAGTTAAACTCGACGTGAAAACAAGGAACGGCAGGATATTTTCCTTAAGCACGCATGGCAGGGCCCACCCACACAGGGTCCAGTTAGGGCCCATTGGCCTAACCAGATAGCTGTGCTACGGGACACTTTCTTCAGGCATACTGTAAATCTGTAATGCTCCAACAGTCTTAGGAACCCCACTTCACCACTTGCTACTAGTATACTCATTTTTGATTAAAGGCAACGACACGGATCATCTGAACTGACGCGGACGCCTCCCTGTAGCGCTACAGTATACAGACGACTGACCTATATTGGAGTAGTATCATCTGGTGGAGAGACATGCAGTTGAGGCAATCATGTGGCTGCATTTCATTTCCTTCTCCCAGTCTCCCTTCAGCTGAATTATCAAGCTTATCCTAGCTCCCAAATCCTCCCTGTCACTCACAAAAGCTCTCTCATCGACTTATCACAACACCAGACCACACACGCCACAGCACAAGAGCAACTCCCCCACAAGGAGCTCCCCTTTTATGCTGTACTAAACATTAGTTTAACCACTGACCAGTACAGCAAGCACTTGTTAATTACTCCATCTGTGACACTGACAGGCAAAGATAAAATCGAATCAAACCTGCAAATGGAAGAAGAAGAAGCCCCCATGACCCAGCCAGTTTGTTATCTATTCTCTATCCCCAAGTGTTCAAGCAGAAAGAGGAAGCAGCCGCCAAACCTGGAAATGTTAATTTGGACCTGCCCACAAGTGACGCTCTCCCAAAAGGCTAAATTATTGGCCCTTGCCTTTGAAAAAAACTTGGCGAGGATTGGATGTGCATTGATACGCAGAGAGGTGTTTTTGGCTTGCTTCTCCAATTAGAGCAAGTTTAATGATATAGCCATCTGCTGGCTCTAAATTATTTATAGCTAATCTAATAGCCCATTCATATAATAGTTAATTATAAAAATATACTACACCATTATTATCCGGTCACACCTCTCATACACACGTAACGTCTTGGAGTCTGTGTTACAACCGGCTATAAATCTGTGGTCCGCTTTTTTCTCTCTCTTCTCTTTTCTTCTCGATATATGGTTATAGCTGATTTATAGCAGCAGATACAGTAGCAGGCTATAAACCAGCTATAAACATATTCTAAGGAGTTAAAGGAAGAGAGATAAGAGTAACGGGCTACAGATCTGTAGCCAGCTGCAACACGGACTCCAAGACATAATGTGTGTATGGCAGGTGGAACCATGTATTGATAGTATAGTAAGTATTTTATTATATGAATTGACTATTATATTAACTATAAATGATTTACAGTCAGTAGTGGGCTATACTATTGAACAACTTATATTAGAGGATGGATGGCCATTGTTGGCCACTGGGCTTTGGCGTCGTCTCTCATCCGTGGCGCCCATGATTGGTCGGTACCTGTCGGTGGGGCCCACATTCTCATCGTCTCACTTGACTAGAATACTGTGGAGATCGATCGGTTGCTGGAGAGAGACGAGTAAAATTAAGCTAGGCATTGTCAAGGTCAAAGTCGAAGATGAAAATTACGGCCTTTGATTGAAATCAAAAAAGGCTTCTTGATTGATACGTGCAGAGATGCACCTGCCGCAGATGATCACTCTGGCGAGTAGAAGTAGAATAGTAGTCAAATGCGACGTGCTGCCGTTTAGTGGAGCAGTAGTAATAATTCTCTTGTTTGTGTAAGCATGACGTCTTAAGATAAAAAAAAAAGAGGATATGAGAGCAGCTGATGGAGGCTTATCAGTGATAGTGGATGTGATCATGTGAGGTAGTAGTAAAAGAGAGAGAGAATGAGACCGGAAAGTAGGAATGCATGCACTTGCATTGTGATTTTCTGATGACTTTGTTAAAAGGAATTAAGCTGGCGTTTTGCAACAGACGTGGCTTGTATCTGTCACTGCGTGCACATACAAATTGATACAATAGATAATTTGGGGAAGTTGTTTGAAGCCATGTTGCCATCCGTGAGATTGATGTGTATTTTTTTTTTCAGTGAATTTCGACGGAGTTGGTTGTGATCTTGCAAGTCCATGCCAAAAGTCTTCTCGATACATTTTTGCTTTTGGACCCTGCTAGAGGTAGGCAACATTATCATAATTGTATATGATTGTGTATGTACTAGTAAGCCGTCCAAATGTCCACTGCTTACACAAAATAAGTGGACAACAATGGAGGTGGTAAGCTGTGTAAAATCACCAATTAAGTCTAGACCCGGCATTGATGTCCACCCATTTTAGAAGTACGGGCGTACATATTCAGTACAAAAGTGTGGATCCGTCAGAAAAAAAATGTACAAAAGTGTGTGGATGGTTGTGCTGCGTGCTTAATTGTAATTACCCCAATTTTCAAGCGTACTGCGTAGAAAATATGCACACGAATCATGATGTGTCCTTTAATCCGTTCAGTGCAGACAATCCTATGCGACGAAAACGTAAGCTTGTTCTCATGAATTTAGCTCCAACTTATCACCGACATATATCCTGTCATATACTAAGTCTTCCTTTAATTACTACTAGTAGCCACTAGTATACTCAGTGCAACGCACAACCGAAGACAATAGGTACTACTAGCATTTAGTAACACGCAAGTTGGTGTTTGGATTAGCAATCAAAACCGACTGGCCAGTTATTAATCCTAATCAGTCGAACCTGTTTATCTAAGTACATGCATGTTCCGTCGTCATCGCCCAGCTCCTGCAGCTAGGTACGGCTCCTGATCACCGACCGACCGAGTCAGCTGCACATGAGCTGATAAGCCTGCACGCCGCGTCATTGTCAACCTATCCCGTTCGTAAGAGCAAGTTTAATAGTATAGCCAACTACTAGCTTTAATTCATCTATAGCCAACCTAATAGCTCATTTATAAAATAGTTACATAGTATTACACTATTAATATCTGGTCTCACTTATCACACACACAGTGTGTCTTAAAGTCCGTGCTACAGCTGGCTACAAATCTGTAGCCCGCTGCTCTTCTCTCTTATTATTTATCTCCTTAAAATATGTTTGTAGCTGTCTTATAGCCTGCTATTGTACCTACTCTAATGCAACCATTTTCTATCTTATTTTGCAAAGATTAAATAGTCAAATTTTAAATTTTAAATTGCTTGAATTTTTCTTATAAGTATATTAATTGAATGTTTAGATTTACATATATTGAAATTAATATTCGAGAGTATATGTCAAGTGGGTTTTTAAAAAAAAAATTTAGTGATATTAAGGATGTGTCACTAGTTATCGTCTCTTAATTAGAACATTATGTTAGAAAACACATTCACGGAAACGTGAGTGGTGTTTCGTGTATAGTGGGGTGAGCTTAATAGAAATGATTAACAACGAAAAAGAACGGCCGCAGTACGAATCACGCGCGCGTGTGGGAAGCGTGGGCGTTGCCGGGGTGCCGGGTTGATATGTGGAAATGGTACGAAACCGTGCGCATTTTTCTGGTCGTGGGACAGCGGCGCGCGGCATACTATGCAACTAGCAGGCGGCGGCAAGTGCACGAGAAAGACGAAAGCGCTAGGCACTTTCGCTGTGAGAGATCGATCTGTCTGGAGATTGGAGAACGTAATTATCAGAGAATTACCGGTCACGGATTCGGTATTTTTTTTCAAGCCGAGGAATCGCATCATCCAAGCGACATGAGAGTGAGCGACACATGACATGAGGGTGATGAGAGTGTGCTTGGCACGCTAACAATCCTTATTTATCCTTATTTGTTTTGAGCTTTTTCCCTGTCATTTTGGTTGTACATCTCTTTCCTGCTAGTATAATATACACTTGCTTCTGTAGGATAGATGCAACTTGCTTATGTACGACCATGGATGCACACTTTTTGCTGTCAAAAGGTATCAGCACAACTAGCAACACGCTGCACACGCACACGGACGTCTGCCTCGCTCCGGCTCCTGCAGGTGAATAGCTAGCTGGCTCCTGAGATCGGTGACAACAACGGCACGAAACCAATGCTGCTTTGCGATCTCCCTGTAGAAATCGGCAGATGAAGCCGAGGCTCACCTGTAGTTGGTGACCGTTTTTATGTAATCATAAGGTTTTTAAAACTGAAACCGCAATGATAACTGTGCGATAATCACGCGATTTTGCAAACCCTGAATACACGAGTGGTGATTTGATTACAGATCTCCTTGTACCGTGCCTGATGCCGCTGCGTGGACTACAGCCGCGTGCAGCAGATCACAGGTGACGCCGTGTCACTGTCCTACACTACTCCTACACTGTTTCGGCTATTCCAGGTGCAAAGCTGGAGGCAGAACACGAACACCACACGCAAGGATCGGACGGACGTAAGCGTGAGCAGCCAGCTTAGGAAAAGGCTTTTCTCGACATCATCTCCAGTCTGGAAGGCTTGCCTGCGACAGGCTACGTACACCGAGGGTGTGACTACACTCTGCTTGCCTGACTGCTTGCTGCCACTGCGGGGGGAGACCACAGTGTACTTCTTCCGTCTCAAAATATAATATCTTAAAATTGGATAAGATATTTTCTAATATTACGTTACAGATAGATTGTTCAGTTTCGTAGTACTAGAAAATATTCCATTTAATCCTACCGATTCTTATATTCTACTATCCATATTTGTAGCATCAAATTCGTAGTACTAGTAAATATCCCCTCTAATTTTAGTTTATTATATTCTGGGACGGAGAGAGTAAAGTATAAGCTCTTAGCTGATTGGTCACCAACTCACCGTGCGCCCCTTACCTCCTGGAATCTGGATCATGGTTGGCACCAGTATGGATTAATTACACAGCAGGCAGGCAGCTGGTTTTTTGTTCGATCGATCGATCCATCATCTCGACGGACAACACAACAATTCGTACCATCTGGCCGAGCTGTAGCTGTAGCAGTGTCGCTACAATACTCCTTGATGATCTGTCAGCTGTGGAACACAGCAACACGTTTCGTTAGACATAGTACTGTGCACTGTCACACTGTCTTCGTTAAGCTGGACCGTATGATCCGCCAAGTCAAGCTTTTTAGTACAGTGGTTGCGAAGATAACATCGCGTACTTGCGTAATCCAACAGAATAACCCACGTTTAATTATCATCGTCTCTGGTGTTTGAAGGGCACACGACGCGTACGTATCACATCGGATAGCAGAGTACACATAAAAAATATTTGACAAATTTTCCCCCTTTGTACGTTTAATTGTTCGGCAGGATCTGAACGTTGGCAACTTGCCATGGCATTGATATTTATTTCTCTTGACCCACACTGGATGGCAAAAGGCCATGGTTAAATCACATGGTCCCGAGAAAAACGGCCAGAATCATTTCCATCGTGTAATTATGATCGATGAGACGACGAGCCATTCATTGGTGGGATCATTGCCGTGCTGGCCTTGTGAAAAACATGCGGAAATTCACCACACTCAAAGCTTGGCAATGCTCAAATCTGCAAGGCTACTCCTCTCTGTCAATGTAATGTGTTGTAATGTGTTGTAGTATGGAGCAGGGGAGGATCTACAATAGAAGGGTCGGTGTCAGGCGACACCGATGACTTTTAGCAAAATTTATAGTGAAATTGTTTATTCATATGTTATAACACTATGATCTAAATATAATTAGCATACTATGACACTGATAGATATGTTATGACACCAATAAATCGATTTTCTGGATCCGCCACTAGAATGGAGTATAGTGTGGGTCAATTTTGCAAGGCAGTGCACGGGCATCAATTACCGCATCCGTCTCCGCTGGCATGCAGGTGCAGTATATACGCTCTTGCCACTTCAAATTGAATGGTTTTTTTTTAGTCAGATTTGAATCGATTTTGAGGGCATTCTCCATGTGGCTCATTGTTGATGACTTTCTGATTTGATGTTTCATTATAAACAGCTCATTAGGTCAACCTGTTAAGAAATGCCTAGCTGCTACTCCTAGACTCATGTGTTGCTGTTCTTTTTAGCGCAGAAGGTCAATTAGAGCAGCGAATTTTCATAGACCGAGACGATAATTGTTTGTTTGTTTGAGAAAAAGCCGCTAGCTAGGAACGACCCGGCGACCAAGAAATTTCTTTCGGTTCCTAGCCCTGACGGTAACCCCCCCCCCCCCCCCCCCCCCCCCCCCCCCCCCCGAGTGAACATTATGAATTGACTTGCCACATCGTTATTCCATCCGTCCATAAATATTTAACACTTTTTTAAAATATATTTTGATCGTTCGTCTTATTTAAAAAAAATAAGTATTTATTACTCCATCCGTCCTAAAATAAGTGCAGTTTTAGCACTGTTCATGTCTAGCATTTAACCGTTTGTCTTATTTGAAAAAAAATATGATTAATATTTTTATTGCTATTATATGATAAAACATGAGTAGTACTTTATATGTGACTAATTTTTATTTATTTTTTTCATAAATTTTTCAAATAAGACGGACGGTCAAAACGCTAAACACAGATATCTATGGCTGCACTTATTTTGGGACAGAGGCAGTAATTCTTTTCATATCATTTGATTCATTGTTAAATATACTTTTATATATACATATAGTTTTACATATTTCACAAAAGTTTTTGAATAAGACGAATGGTCAAACATATTTAAAAAAGTCAATGGCATTAAATATTCAGGACAGAGGGAGTATTCGTCGGCCACCTTATCCGTATCAACTATCAACTGTACTACTCCCTCCACCCACTGTTTAACCATTCGTCTTATTCAAAAATTTTGGAATTATTATTTTATTGACTTACTTTATTATCCAAAGTACTTTAAGCACAACTTTTTATTTTTTATATTTGTATAAATTTTTTGAATAAGACGAGTGGTCAAACATTGCAAGCAAAAAGTCAAAATCCCTTATATTATGAGACGGAGGGAATATCGTTTAGCCCCTAGTTAATTATAAGCTGTCGACAAAAATGATGTGTAAAAGTTTTATACATTCCTTTTTAACGATTTAAAGACCAACAGTAAAAAATAAGTTAATAAAATAATATCAAATCAAACTTTAAAGAGTAAATTTTTATAAACCTATAAATATTTTGATTAACTATCGCAAACTACATATTAAAAGTTACATATCATGAAACTACATATTTAGCACTAAGTTTATCACGGAACTAGAAATGTAATTTAGTTATGAAATTATCAACAACGATACATTTTAGAGTTTATATCAATAGTATATATATTGTTGGTGATATGGGCCCGGGGGTATCACGTCTAGAGAGAGGAGGCTGCCCTCAAACCCACATGGCTCCCCGCGAGGGGGGATCAAGCCCGGAGTGGAGCGGTGGCTACCCCCACCTAGCTAGAGGGAGGAGGCCGCCCTCAAACCCACGTGGCTCTCCTCGAGGGGGGTCGAGCCCGGGGTGTTGGGGCGGCTGCCCCCTCCCAGCTTGGGGTCGGGCAGCCCCCCAACCCACGTGGCTCCCCGCGAGGGGGGATTAAGCCCGGGGTGGAGCGGTGGCTACCCCCTCCCAGCTAGAGGGAGGAGGCCGCCCTCAAACCCACGTGGCTCTCCCCGAGGGGGGTCGAGCCCAGGGTGTTGCGGCGGCTGCCCCCTCCCAGCTTGGGGTCGGGCCGCCCCCAAACCCACGTGGCTCCCCCTGAGGGGGGTCGAGCCCGGGGTGGCGCGGCGGCTACCCCCTCCCAGCTAGAGGGAGGAGGCCGCCCTCAAACTCACGTGGCTCTCCCCGAGGGGGGTCGAGCCCGGGGTGTTGCGGCGGCTGCCCCCTCCCAGCTTGGAGATGGGCCGCCCCCAAACCCACGTGGCTCCACCCGAGGGGGGTCGAGCCCGGGGTGGCGCGGCGGCTGCCCCCTCCAAGCTAGAAGGAGGAGGCCGCCCTCGCTTGGGTTCGAGTTGCCCCGACCCCCTCCACGTATCAGCCCTCGTGTACAGGGTTAGGTGGGCGCGCCTAACGCCCACCTAACTGCATTTAAAGCGGTCTATGCAACCGCGCCATGCCATATTTAATGCGGCGTGCTGCTCATCTGACCGGTCTGTGACCAGTTGAATGACCGATGGGACGGCGACTGTGTACCCCCGCCCTGTTAGTGTGTCAGGCGGCAAGCGGCGTGCTCCGTCCCGTTCCATCATAATGATGAGGGGCTTCACAGCCTCTTACCCCGGTCAGAGCTGGTCCAACCACTCTGAATTGACCCGGGTTCCCGTTTTCTGGTGTGAACGAGAACCTAGAAGTCCTCATCCATTAAATGGCGAATGACAAGGGCGCCCTGCATGATTTAATGGGCCCCGCGCAGCAACCGACGTGCAGATAGCTTCTGGGCTAAGGCACAAGACATGTAATTAATATAGAGAATATTTTCCCTTCTCCCTAGGTAGCACTCGCAACACATGTGGTATCCATTTAGAGTATAAAAGGAGGACCATGCCTAGCGAGGGAGGGGGATCGGACTGAGGATCCCTGAGCCAAAGCTTGTCTAACCCTAGCTTGCATACCAGGGATTCAGAGACTTTCTAAGCACAGAAGAATCATACACACAGCAGTAGGGTATTACGCTTCATAGCGGCCCGAACCTGTATAAACCTCTTTTGTCTCATCGTCTTGGAGGAGCCTCCGAGATCAAGATCACACACAGTTTCGCTCACCAAATCCTCGAATCTCACCCGCTGCCCCCGGCCGAACTCTCAAAAGGGGGCCTCACAGCCTGCCGCTAGAGAGGGTTACCCCTCGACATATATATATACATATATATATATATATATATATATATATATATATATATATATATATTAAGGTTACATAAGTTGTAGTTTTGCGATAAAGTTTATATTAAATTTGTAGTTTTCCGACACAATATATTAAATCTATAATTTTGTGAGAAGTATAGTGATAAATATGTAGTTTTGTGACACACGTTCTCAAATATTTAGTTTTGTGATAGATTGATTAAAATACATGGAGTTTTATAAAATTTACTTAAATTTAAATCCTAAACTTTAAATTTTAGTAAGCTGAAAAGAAAACGATGCATGATGAGTTAGATAAAACAACCGTAATTATACGTGGTTACACTTGTTAGAGGTTACGGCAACGACGCAACTAAACAGTACTACTAGGAGTAATCTTGAGGAGAGCACGTGAGCAAAATCAGTATTCGACGAATCGGAGACGACAAGATCAAGATGGCTACCAGTAACAGCTAGCGATCGACAGGCACATACAGCCATACAGAGACCGATTGACCGGGCCTCGATCACCAGACGGCTCGGATGCTCTCTCGTGACGGATCGGACGGCTGAAAACAAACAGTCCAACATGCCACCACCATGAGTAGCACACTGGCATGGACGGTGAAGTGGTTTTCCACGGAACACCACATCTCTCAAAGCAGGTACAATAGCATCTATTAGTCAGTTATAAATATATTTTAATGAGATAAAAGATGAGAGAAAAGTGCAGCAGGCTATAAATCTGTAGCCAGTTGCAGCATGGATTCCAAGACGCAGTGTGCATGATAGATGTGACTATATATTAATATTATAGTAAGAAACTATTGTATAAATTGACTATTAGATTGGCTGCAGATGAATTGGAGCCCATAGTGAACTATAGTACTACCTCCGTTCCAAAATAAGTGCAGCCATGAGTTTCTGCGCCAAACTTTGATCGTCCATCTTATTTGAAATTTTTTTATAATTAGCATTTTTGTTGTTATAAGATGATAAAATAAGAATAATACTTTACCCGTGACTTATATTTTTATTTTTTTTAAAATTTTTTTTTAAATAAGACGAATGGTAAAAGTTAGACGTGAAAAACTATGACTGCACTTATTTTAGAACGAAGAGAATATTAAACTTGCTCTCACTCTCTCGTCCCAACTCCCAACTAATGATTGCCTCTGCGACGTCCTCACGTCCAGCCTTGCATCGCTCGGATCGCCACTCGATTCGCTCTCCCTGAACCGCCAAACACCGGAGAGCAATGCGTACACCCCCGATTCGTGAATCGATCCGTATCCAGCAACGGAAGAAACAGGCAGGCGTGGTGGGGAGGGGATAGTACGGGTGAAACCCCAACCTGTGCTGCAGCCGCGTTGCGTGGATCGGGCAAGGCTAGGCTGTAGCATCATGTGGGGGATGGATCGCACGAGTTGACCAGTCGGCTCGGCTCGGATGCACTGGATCTAGTAGCAGCGAACAGCGACGCGCACCGGCAACGCGAACGCGAACGCGAAACCCACGGCATCGCGGGCTGGTGTACGTGCACCGGTGCGGTGTTGCGGGAGTGGGGGCGGAGGCGTTGGTGGTGGTGGTGGAGGAGGAGGAGGACCACGTCCGTGGCGTTTTGCCGTGACCTAATCTGGTCGCTCTCGCGCATCAAATCGCACTGCAATTTGACCCCCACGAGACCGGCACCCGAGCTGTACGTGGGGAGGGAGGGGAGCTAAGCCGGGGGGGAGTGCAAGCGCAACCCAATCCAATCCTGCTGCTGCGCGCAGCGGATTTGGTATGGTTTGGTTTTGGTTTCGTTCGGTTCTCTCTTCTTGACGCCCCAACTTTTCGCCGTGCCGTCCTCTCCGATCTCGATCTATCGGTCCAACCGGAGATCGTTGTTGGGTTCTCAATTTGACTGTTTGCGACTTCATCTTGCTGACATGATGCAGCAGCAGCTGATCAACTATGACGCATGCTGATCAAGAATTAATTCAAAGATCAACTATTTCGTTAATATGGGAACGGTAAGGTAAGACTTCCTTTTTCTACTATTTGGGTATTTTGGTAATACACAAACACCGCAATTTCCAATTCTATGCTATTGTTACTTCCTCCGTTCCAAATTGTAGCTATTTCATGATCATGAAATGGAGCTATTTTTTCATTCACCTCTCCTCTTAACCAATCACAATTATTCTCCATTTAATTACCTAACTTATTTACTTTTCTCAACCAATCACTGTAAACATTTCTACAATCATTTTTATCAATTTTTTTAAATACCCATACTCATATAGAAAATGTCTATATTTTAGGATAGAGGTAGTACCAAATTTCGGTTGCTCGAGAGAATCAAGTGAAATCCAAAAAATACAGAACTTAAGGAACCACATGCAAACATAGGCTGTGTTTAGTTCAGCGCAAAATTTAGATTTTAGTTAAAATTGGAGATGATGTGACTGAAAAGTTGTGTGTCTATGACAGGTTGATGTGATGGAAAAGGACTGAAATTTGGATCCGAACTTTAGATCTAAACACAGCCATAGCTTGAAATGATTGAAAAGCTCCATGATCAAGATCTATCGTGTTTGTGACGTGCTTGCTGTTTTCTGAAATAATAGCGCATACTACTATTTTTCTTCTACAAACATCATCATTCCATCTTAAAAAGGACTTGTTCAGGCAGAAGGCTATGCGCCACGTCTCAGATCTCGCTATGCTTCTAGAATCAGATATGTCAATTTTACTCCTCGCTTCGCTTAACATTTTAAACGACTTCTAAATTTTAGCGGGCTATAATTGGACAAAAGAAATATAGGCCCTGTTTAGATTCTAGCTTTTTTTCTTCAAACATTCAACTTTTCCGTTACATCGATTTTCCCTACACTTAAACTTCTAACTTTTTCATCACATCGTTCTAATTTCTTCAAACTTTTAATTTTAACGTGGAACTAAACACAACCATAGTTCATGGACAAAGAAAAGACTACTAGTCCACTTCAAACAAAAAACTGGGCCATTTCGACTTGAATTTGTTACCCTACATATGGCCGTACTCCCATTTTGGTTCCATGAACACACTGAAAAAATGAGTATGGTCTAGCTAATCATTACGTACAAACAAAACCTTAGCAACTGACAAAGGGAGAGGTTAGGGTTGGCTCTCAAATCTCAACAGATCACACAACCTGTGTGAACGTAGAACACTCTGTTTGGAAATAGATTTGCTTGTTTTTAGCTATTTTTCTACAGCTCTTAAACGCAAATAGCATCAAAAGAAAACGAGATATGGACCGCACAACCCAGTCCGACCCATCTCAGTTAGGCCCCATTCCTTTTCTTCTACAGATTATATGCATTATTATGGACACACTTCTCAAGTTCATTTTTTTTAAAAAAAACTTTCTATATATAAATTGTTTAGAATATCTTTAAAATAACATTTCGGCTTTAAATAGTTAATCATTCGTTTACACCCTTAAATATTATCACAAAATCAGATAATTCATGATCCATTCAGCCCTTTTAAATTGAACTTTAGTCCCCAAAACATATATTCGCTTGTGCCAGAATGTAATGTTGTTTGGCCTCTCTACGATTTCATCATTGTCAGCAGTAGAGTCATCTCCTCAAATGGCTGCTCAGGCTCCACCGTTGTGTACTGCTTGCTGGCTGTCGTGAATGTTTGGATCAAAGTTATCGGTCATCTAAAAACGTTATTAGTTGTCTATGCTCTACGGCGTCTCTGGCTCATCATTGATCATCGTGCAATTCAAAAACTAGTTAAATTCCTCACACAATTATCTAAAGTGAAGCTTACACTCTTTAGCTTTCTCTCCATATGTCCTTTATAGATTGATTTGATAATTTCCTTGAGAGTAACACATGGGCTCTTTAATTCACATGTTTTAACAGTACAATATAGATATTATGATTGTTAACCAAAATTCAGTTATATTCTTATATACAAGAACTAGTCCTTGATGTTGATGTTTAAATGGTAGTACAATACATGACAATTCTTGAGATAATAGTCATATTTATGATAAATAGGAATTTTAGTCCTTTAACTTTTTAAACAGACGCAAGAAAGTTTCACAGGTACTGATGAATGATGAACGCACAAACGGTATTTGACTTTTTTGTCCATATAAAAACAATATATTTATCGCTTTTGAATTGGTATAAAACGTCTTCTCATCATCCAGTGCTAATTTTTCCTGGTGATATTCTTGTTTGTACTTGTACATAAAAGAGATGTCCCGAAGAATAATATGACCAGGGAAAATAAAAGCTGATCAATATTCCAGGGGAAGACTAATGGCAACAAAAAAGAGTAAAGTAAAGTGTAGTGTTATGCAAATGCAAATCAACATAAAATAGATGGGTCATTATCGAAAACTAAGAAGACCATTTTATACTCAAGCGAAATGAGGCCATTATAAAAGGTGCTTTCCTTTGCTTAGGTGAGTGAAGGGGATACTACTGATTAACCCTACACCGGCCACCACCAGTCACACAACACAACAATTTAGGATTGGTAGAGCCCATCTCTGAGCCCTGCCTTGCTGGCCCTGAGCTCTCTCTTGCTGCTTCTTTTAATGGGTTTTTTGTCTCCTTGGATTTGTGCTTGTGCTCACCTGGGCGTGGAGTTCTCTGCATGAGAGAGAGAGAGAGAGAGAGAGAGGACACCTCTGAGCTGTTTCTTCAACAAGTCTTCAAGATTTGGCAGAGCTACTGAGAGAGAGCAAAGGAGAGGAGGGCTATAGGGAAAAAAGGATTTTTTTTTTTTTTGGGGGTACAAATTTCTTGCTTGATTCTCTTCGATCCCGGAGAGCAGCCACCAGTTGAGGCACAATCCTTGCTGTTCGTGTGCCTGGGTTTGATAGCTGTCCAGATCTGCGGCACTTGCCCGATAGATTCCAAGAATCCGAGCACAAACTCTCGTTTGCTGCGAAAAGGTGAGACCTTTTTTTTTTCCTTCCCTTCCTTCCTCATCCACCATTGCCAAATTGCAAAGCTAAAATTAAACCCTGCACATGTCTTGCTTTCCCTTAATCCGATCAGTGGCTTCGATTGCCCTTGCATGATCTAATTCTCGGATGATGCCTCGTGATACGAGTTATTGGGATGAAGTGCGGATTCTTGATCCCTACTACCTGTTATCCCAAGTTCGTGTGCTCAAGTTGATCTAACTCTTTTATTGATAGTTTTTTTTTTTTGGCTCTGAATTGCAGATAGTAGGTGGAATAAGTTGAGCAATACGGTGGAGATAAGAGAGAGAGCTTGTGTCTCGTGATGCCATCAAGAAACTGCGTGGAGGAGGAGGAGAGTGTGAGATGAAGGATGCTGGCCGCGGTGATGGACTACTTCAGGTCCTGCTGGGGCCCGCGATCTCCGGCCGGTCACCGGGTCAGGGGCTCCGACGTCGCCGGCCGGCAAGACGGGCTCCTGTGGTATAAGGACGCCGGCCAGCTGGTCACCGGGGAGTTCTCCATGGCTGTGGTTCAGGCCAACAACCTGCTGGAGGACCAGAGCCAGGTGGAGTCCGGCGCGCTCTCCATGGCCGAGCCCGGCCCTCAGGGCACCTTCATCGGCGTCTATGATGGCCACGGCGGCCCGGAGACGGCGCGGTTCATCAATGACCACATGTTCCACCATCTCAGGAGTAAGGCTCCTATGTTATACTTCCTTCCCTTTGAAGTTTTTGGAATTTGGAGGCACTGATGATGATGCAATTATAAAATATACTACCTTTTGCTTGTTACTTTGATCATATGTTACTTTTTCTTTTATGAAAATGAGTATGATGATGCTAGTTTTTTTTTTTTAGCTCGAAGAGGTATGAAGATGCTAGTGCCTGGTACTCATTGCTTGCAGAAGAAAATTGATTAGATGCTCAGTAGATTTGCTTTGTATACTTGCATTATTATCAAGTCTTTGTTATCTGCCTCAGTTTATGACAAATTATTTCCTTTTCAGGATTTGCAACTGAGCACAAGTGCATGTCAACAGATGTGATTCGGAAATCTTTCCAAGCAACTGAGGAGGGCTTCCTTTCTCTAGTCAGTAAGCAATGGTCCTTGAAGCCTCAGATTGCAGCAGTAGGATCTTGCTGCCTAGTTGGTGTTATTTGCTCAGGGACTCTCTATGTTGCGAACCTTGGAGATTCGCGTGCTGTTCTTGGGAGATTTGTCAAGTCCACTGGGGAAGTTGTGGCAACGCAGCTATCATCAGAACACAACGCGTGCTATGAGGAAGTTAGACAAGAATTGCAGGCATCACATCCTGATGATCCACAAATTGTTGTCCTAAAACACAATGTTTGGCGTGTCAAGGGCCTCATCCAGGTAACCAAACTTCTTTGCTGTGAGTCTGTGAGAGACAGAAAGATCAATTTGCTAATTTGCCACTCTAGAATCTACAATTTGGATAATTAATTTGTTTGAAAGTTTGCACACTTTTGACATCATCTGTTGCTCTCACCATAATTCCACTTTTCTCATTGTAGGGTATAGGCAAATACTTTTATATTTGCATTATTTCTCATATGTTAGGTATTAGGTAAGCCCCCTCACACATATAAAGTTATCTGCACCCATTACAGTTGCGTCATCAGAATGTAACATGCTTCCTACAGCACAAAAAAAAGTTATAAATGTAAAAGTTAAGATATAACTTGGTGGGGATTAGTGATTACTGATATATTGTTGTCCTTCCATACAACCATACGAGCTTAATTTTATGCTTTACGCTTAAGTAAAAGAAAAGTCGATGCATTCTGCAGGAATACATGCCCCTCTTTATTTATTTTTTTTGTCATATCCGATTGGTTTACACACACAATTCAATTTATGAACTTGTAAATATTATTTACACACACAGCAGGATACTCTCCTACTGTTTTCTATAAAAAAAGAATTTATGAGCAAAGATGATATTCTGCAGATCTCAAGATCTATTGGCGATGTATATCTAAAAAGACCAGAATATAACAGAGAACCTCTTCACAGCAAGTTTCGACTTCGGGAAACCTTCAAAAGGCCGATTCTTAGTTCTGAACCTGCAATTGCTGTACACCAAATACAACCAAATGATCATTTTGTTATATTTGCTTCTGATGGTCTATGGGAGCACCTCAGTAATCAGGAAGCAGTTGACCTTGTCCAAAATAATCCTCGTAATGTATGTTCTCCTTCACATCATTATACTCTCTAGTGCAGTGCATCTTAGTTAATTAAACATAACTTGAGCTGTGTGCCATTTCTATACTGCTGTTTGTTGTCAAACTGCATGCCAACTTTCAGAATGACTTGTTATTTCCTTTTTTTCCTTAAAAAAACATGGATTTTCCTTTTCACCAGGGGATTGCTCGAAGACTAGTTAAAGTCGCAATGCAAGAAGCAGCCAAGAAGAGGGAGATGAGATACTCAGACCTCAAGAAAATTGATCGTGGCGTGAGGCGTCATTTCCACGACGATATAACCGTCATTGTGGTGTTTCTTGATTCGAATGCCATAAGCAAAGCAAACTGGAGCCGAGGTCCTTCTGTTTCCCTGAGAGGGGGTGGTGTCACCCTCCCTGCAAATTCCCTTGCGCCTTTCTCGGCTCCCACAGTGTTAAGCAGCACCTATTGAAGGAGCTATACTGCAAAGAACATGAACATCTACAGTAACACAGATGGAGGTGAAAGCAGCTGCCGTTATCAAGTGTACTGTACTCCTTCTGTGTTGCTCTTATGAAACTGTTTAGACCCCACCTGGTAATTAGTGTACTGATAGCGAGGTATAAGATTAGATTATTCCTTAGCAACGCAATCTTTTTTTTCTTTTCTTTTTCTTTTTCCTTCTTTATTCTTATCCTTTCTCTTACCCACGAGAGAACAGGTGGTTGTAAATTGCCCAGAACACCTTTTTCGTAATAGTCCATCATATCCCCTTTTTTCGTGTTGATAATGAAGGCATTGCTAAAAGTTTTAATGTTGGGTACTTGGTGCTTGACTTCACTTGTTATTGCTAAGATCAAAATTATAAAATGATCTGTTCCAGGTTGCTCTCACAACCTGGTACAACTGAACAGCAACTGCGGTTTAAATATCTGTGACTTGACCACTGGGTTGTTGGCCAGGTTCTGATTTGATCTATTTATCGGAGACAGCTATCAGCATCATTTTACTGACATGAAAGATGAAATGGACATTAGCAGAAAGATTTGTGAGCTTGAAGGCTCTCTCTGCTGGAGGTCGGCACACCAGTGATAAGAGATGGAGAGCATTGCTCAATTGGGGTTAGGAAAAACAGTGGCACACAAGCTTCGTTTTTAAGAAACTCAAATTACCTGACCAAACTTCTTCAATTGGTAATAGCACAAAAAAACTGCAACAAACAGTGTAGAATATATACATGATATCTAGAATGTTGCCAAACCATTCATAAGGTTTGTGTTGGTGGTAAGGAAGCTAGAGTTCTACAACAAATAATCCAACCCCTGTAAGCATCCACATTCAGATGTCATCAGTGACTAGATGCAAAGCAATCCAAATACTGGCATGTGGCATCTGCCAATTTCACCACAAATATTGGGCCATCCTTGGATGACAGAAATTCTGATAAACTAAAGAATACATTTTGCAGGTTCAACCTACTGAAAGAACTGCAGCTGCATACGAAGTTTGATGTCAAGGTTGGTCAGATTGCAAGATCTTCAATCAGCACAGTGGCCCCCCTTCACCACTTGTAAGGATCAATAGTCCACTTTGCTGTCAAACAGTGAAACTCACAACCCACACGCTCCACAATCAATTTCAGTAAGGAAGAGCAAGATTTGGACTGAAAAGAGACTAGATACAAGTTATCTTTAAAGTATAAAGGATAGTGACGTCGATGTATTGTTTGCTATACACAGCTGCTGGCATCTTCAGGAGAAAGATGCATTTTCGTGACTTTTTCGGAGCTAGCTCATCTCGGTTAATTACAGGCCAGGCTGACAACTTGTTTTTAATCCTATCTAACAAACAGCGAGACCAACAATTGGGAGAACAGAATAAATTCACTGACAACAACAGCAGGGGAGTGAACGCCTAGAAAGGGCACAACATCAACCTGTAGCCAATTCTCCACAGCAGATCCGACTGTCGCACCGACTGCAAGACCCCCAACAGTAATCAATGCCGCTTTACCTGCACGAAGGACCACAAAAACGCTTATGCCATTCTGAATCGAAGCAGGAAGGTTGGCACAAGAAGAGAAGTAATCAGGGTACTGGACCAGATTTCCTCCCACAGGTAAGCAATGCCATAAGAAGCACAAAAGTGGCTAAGAAGTTTGTATATTTATGTAAGCCAGATATCCCCCCCCCCCCCCCCCCCCCAACGTGCAATTCGATGTGAACAAGCAATTCAAGACCAAAGGTAGTACAGAGATCAAACAGCTGCAAGATCAGGTCAATTTAACTGCAAGACTATGCCCTACAATGGTAAGGATGGTGGATATCTAAGCATGCTCATTTGACATGTTTAAAAGCCTACAACTGCATGCAATTGAGGATCTATAGGCACATTCATCTTTGGAACAATTCCGTCTTGACTTAGTATTTTTCACTCAAAAGGGTGCCAACACAACTAGAGTTAAATCCCACACATTTGTTACTACAGTAACTGAAGAAATGAGTTTGTACTTTCACCAGAGTACAGGCTGTGTTTAGTTCCTGAAAAAAGTTGGAAGTTTGGAAAAAAAAGTTGGAAGTTTATGTGTGTAGGAAAGTTTTGGATATGATGTGATGTGATGGAAAGTTGGAAGTTTGGGGTAGTTGAGGGTGAACTAAACACGGCCTATGTATCTCTCTGAAGTCTGAACCAATATCTACGTTGACCTGAAGACCAAAATTGGTCCACATATTCAATATAATGTGAAGAAATAATAATTCAAAACAGTTGTCAACTTTTCAGGCAAAATGAAGATGCAGCATATAAGCATATTTGACATGGCTTCTCATGTGTTTATTGGGAACTCCTGTAACCTAGCTAATATATACTGAATTTACTATCTTTCAATTATGAGAACGATGCAATCTACCATTTTGGCTGCACAACAAGAGGCAAGTGATCTCTGCTTAATCATCGTTAATGCCAACAAGAATTAAAATGGCACAGGACCAAGGGCCAATCTTAGCACATAATTAGTGAAACCTCTTATCTCTATTTATCTGCCTTAAAAAATATCTCCAGTGAACTACACCTTACATTCCATGCATCTTGTTTTACCCATTAAAGCAACCAAGCAAACAATCAAATACATACAGAGCAATATTTCTTAAGAAACTATCATATCATGGCAAGAATTCAAGATTGCTCAAAGAAAGCTAAATAGAGCCTACAAATATGATAAGAATAGTGTTGCTTTATTTTTAAAATTTTAAACAACCATTGCTCGGGCATGAACAGAGCTAGCTTTACCAAAACGTTTAATGATACGATTGACATGATACAGGAGACTTCGTAACCTCAAAACTAGTTTAGATTAGTGCCTCTATGCTTTTCCCGCATAAACTGACCAGGATTTAAAGCAGTGCTGCACAGAAATTGACAACATGCTCAAATGTATTGAACATAAATTGTCAGATAATATAAGTATTGGGAAACAAAAGAAGGTGTCGGAATAATTTACCTAAGTTCATATTTTTCTTTGTCAGGAAATACAATGAAGCACCAAATCCTGTTGCTAAGATAAATCCAGGCACATCAGGGCTAGTGTATGTTGATGGTAAAGATGTAGCGCTTCCACTAGCATAAGTGAAAACCATCAGTGCACCATAAACGCATGATTGGATACCCAAGCTGCTCGAAGATGGAGCCTCAAATGTCACGGGTGCGTTCTTCATGGTTGCTTGCATCCACTGTGGTACTGTGCCTGAACCTGCACTTTTTACAGGTTTGACGTCAGCATAGCGGATGCTGTTATCAACAACCTTGCCAGCCCTTCGCTGTGATAAGCTCTGCATAAGCAGCATGTCATAGGCAGCCTCAACCTGAAATGAAACAAAGAAATGAAGTCAAACATGGCATAGAAAATGTAGTCAATATCAGGTGTTTGATCACGTGTTAGAGCAACCATAAGACTATAATAGATGCTGCCAACAATTTAGCGGCTTCTCTTTCTTTATAAGTTACTGCCCTGCCTGTGAAAATTTCTTGAAACAGACGTTCAGGCAATGCACAGGGACATGAGTAACAGCCACAAGCAAAGGTACTTGTCAAGAGCATGACTTGCACAAAAAAACAAGAAATGGTTGCAACTAGTTCAATGGAAGAAGAAAGGCTAGGAACATCGCAAATTCATATTAAGATGAGTAAATATAAGATACGTAAACAAGTTGAGCAGTTGGAACTTAACTGAAGAAACAAAAGTAAGAAGTGTACACTCCTCTCTTTCCTATGAAGCAACTTACTAGTCCAAGAATGGCAGTATACTTGTATACATATGGTAGCCATCACCATGGATAGAAAACAAACACTTGCGTACTGCATATCCAAGCTATATATTATTTTAACAACTCCAAGTCGTGTCGAAACTAGGATCAACCAATCATCAGCAAACTGTTCCAATTAAGGATCATGCTAAAGTCTCCACTTTATTCACTATATTAAATAAGTAATTACCCCCAAAAGATCGCTTTGGGGCTTGAAGGCAAGACGTATCACACCAATTCACACCGTTTCTTGCATTATCGGATGATTAAGGCCGCTTCTCATGGCAAGTTAGCAACTCAATTGGAGAGACACCAAGGATACAGCACGAATCTCCCTTTGCTTGGGTCCAAGCAAAGGCGAACGCGAACACGAACGAACAGATGGAAGGAGTGAGAGAGGGGGGAAAGAAGATTCACCCGACCTGCGCGACGGCGTCCTGGTCGTCCTTGCAGGATGCGAGGACGGCGTTCTTGGCGCGCATGATGTCGTCGAAGGATGCGCCCTCGGCGACGCCCAGCAGCTTCAGCGCGCCCTCCAGCGTCATCTCGAACGGCGCGGGCGACGAGTCGTCCGCCCTGGACGCCGCCAGGCCCAGGCGCCGCCGCGGCGCGGGACCCCGCCGCGACCGCGGGACGGCGCAGCAGCACCGCCGCGCCACCGTGGCGGGGTACCTGCCGCCGCCGCCCCCGCCCCCGCCGCCGCTCAGGGAGAGCGCCGTGGCCGTGGCCATCGTCTTCGTGGCTCGTGTGTGCGCGACTGCTGCTGCTGCGGCTGTGTGCGTCGGCTTCTGGTGCTCGCGGACGCTGGCGTTAAGATTTTTTTAAGGGTGATTTGGCCGGTTTCCGGACACAATTTTGGGGGCTTTTTTTTTTTTTTGGAGGCTGCCATTTTGTTTTGGATAAAGATTCTAGTAAAATGGTTTTAAAATTTTTTTATCTAATGGACATGGGTGAGATCATTCTGATTTCTGACTTGGACAAAAATGGATAAGTTGGGACCTCCTGTTGTACTCCACTACTCAACATTGACATTTGGTAATTATCTCTTTTGTCAAAGTGCACAATAACCTTTTGAGATGGTTGGACAAGTGAGGCTATGGACTAAGTAGTTGGAGGGAAAAAGATTTTCTAACATACTATTCTCTAACGTGGATCGTTGATATAATAGCCTATGAGCTGTTGGGTTCACATGCTAGTTACTCAGAGTAAAAGGAGTAAATGATTTGTTTTCATGGTAGAAGTTATAGAATGGGTCATCATAGCACATGGTGTATTTCTGCTGTTGTTTTTTCGTGTGTTGCTTATTTAATATTTTATTAATGTGTGTTGTTAAGGTTTACTTAGATGACTTGATCTGTTACTATCCAAGGAATTCATTAGTGTAATACTGTTGGAATTTAGAATCCTATGGTCCCAAAACATATGTACTTCAGTATTCTTCTTGAAAAAGTCTGAACACTATTTTAAGTGACTATCCTTATCCAAATGATCTGTCAAGCTCCTAAAAAAGAGATCGTGTCCTCTAGAAACAAAAGCATTTGCATGGAGGAACAACAAAAAGTTGGCTTAGATAGGTATACTCATCTATAACGTACACCACAGATTAGATAAAAGAATCAGATTCCATCATCGATGCTTTTGAGTTTTGAACCTCCGGTATATATAAAAAGAACAAGAAGCATCGTCAACAAACCTCTCCCACTAACTAATGTTTAAGCATTAATAGGACTAAGATTTATGAAATTATTATTATCCTCCGTCTATTTAGCTTGTAATATAGTGTTGATCATCTAGGGGCGTGCGTGCAGATCTTGACCTATCATGGGCTTGAAATTTTGTAATCGACAACTTTGACTTTACTATTTGAAGTGTAATCACCAATTACTCTTAAAAGGTTAGATTAAAGTGAACATTTGTGACATGATACACCTGAATGTCATGACATTTTATTGTTCGCTAACATTTTGAAAAAAAAGAGAGAAGACGAATGGTCTATGCTTAAAAGTGAACTGTATCTGTTTTCAGTTAATTAAAAACATGGGAGTAATTTATTTCATTGTCCCATAAATTTGGAGCTATTTGCATAGTAAGATATACTATATCGATCTTAATATATAATGAATTTAAGGGTTGGACACAATCTATTATGATATGACGATTAATTAAGAAGAGAATGTAACGATTGATTAAGAAGAGAATGCAAGTGAAAAAATTATTATATTTTACGATAAATTTAAAAGGCTAAAAATTATTATGACAAAACCTATGGCTTCTCACCCTACCCCCAACACGCAAAGGATCACTAAAGAAAGCAATCAAAAAGTCCGTGGACCGATGCGCTGATCATACGATTCCAAATCACCTTGCAAACAAAGTTTTTGCGCCTAAACTTCAAGTTACTTTCCTCTTAATAATTACTTTCCCCACTTTCTTCCCGGAAAAACCGAAGTATCCACCGAGAAAAAGACGAGGCGTGTCCCCACCTTCCAGCGTCAGATCCCGACGCTGGTGTGCGGCCGCGCGCACCGCGACACGTCACGTCTCGCCCCCGACCTCGCGTGATCTAGCCCCACCCCCACCCCGCCACGCCACGCCACGAACCGCGGTGAACCGGGGCATCTCGTCGGCATATTTCGCGGCCCGAACCTAGGGTTTCGTCACGTCCCCGTCCCCGTCCCCCGGCGATGGGGCCGACCGCGCCGCCGCCGGACGCCGGCGGCGGGGAGCCGGAGGCGTGGTACGGCAGCATCCAGTACCTGGTCAACATCTCCGCGGTGGGGGCCGCCTCCTGCGTGCTCCTCTTCCTCCTCGTCAAGCTCCGCTTCGACCACCGCCGCATCCCGGGGCCCTCCGCGCTCGCCGCCAAGCTCCTCGCCGTCTACCACGCCACCGCGCCGCAGATCGCGCTCCACTGCGGGGCCGACGCCGCCCAGTTCCTCCTCTTCGAGCGCGCCTCCTTCCTCGTGCTCGCCGCCGTGGCCGCCGCCGCCGTCGCCGCCGCCCTCCCGCTCAACCTCCTCGCCGGGGACGCCGCCATCGCCGACCAGTTCGCCGCCACCACCATCTCCCACATCCCCAAGTCATCCCCGCTCCTCTGGCTCCATCTCCTCCTCACCGCCGCCGTCGTCGCCATCGCCCATCTCGGCATCTCCCGCATGGAGGACGCCCTTCGCATCACCCGCTTCCGCGACGGCAACGGCAACCCCAGCGACCCCAACTCCAGCTCGGTTGCCGTCTTCACCATCATGATCCAGGGCATTCCCAAGACGCTCGCCGCAGACAAGACCCCGCTCAAGGATTACTTTGAGCACAAGTACCCTGGAAAGGTGTACCTGGTCATCGTGCCCTTCGATCTCTGCACGCTGGAGTATCTAGCTGAGGAGTGGGGGAAGGTGCGGAACAGGATTTCTTGGCTGGAGGCAAGGATGGATGCCCGCAACCTATTTGATGAATTTGCTCAGGGTGGAAGACATTCAGAAGAGCATTGGATTGTGAGGAGATGCAAAGAGCTGTGGGTGATGGCAGCAGAGAGGTTTGGGTTTACTGACGAGGAAATGCTAAGGAGGTTGCAGACAAAGAAACTTGTCCTCGGTAGCAAGTTATCGGATTATAAGGATGGGCGTGCTCCCGGTGCTGGCATAGCCTTTGTGGTTTTTAAGGACGTGTATACAGCAAACAAGGCTGTGAGAGATTTCCGGATGGAAAGGAAGAAGACACCAATAGGGAGGTTCTTCCCGGTGATGGAGCTCCAGCTTGAGAGAAGCCGTTGGACTGTGGAAAGGGCACCACCGGCATCAGATATCTACTGGAACCATCTAGGGCTGAGCAAGACCTCACTAGGATTGCGGCGTATTGCAGTCAACACCTGCCTCATTCTGATGCTCTTGTTCTTCAGTTCACCATTGGCAATAATTAGTGGGATGCAAAGTGCAGCGCGGATCATCAATGTGGAGGCTATGGATAACGCCAAATCATGGCTTGTCTGGCTCCAAAGCTCTAGCTGGTTCTGGACCATTATCTTTCAGTTTCTTCCCAACGTCCTCATTTTTGTGAGCATGTATATTATCATCCCATCAGTGCTGTCTTACTTCTCCAAGTTTGAGTGTCATCTGACAGTATCGGGAGAGCAGAGGGCTGCATTGTTGAAGATGGTTTGCTTCTTCCTTGTTAATCTCATTCTACTGCGTGCACTGGTGGAATCATCGCTTGAAAGTTGGATACTCAGTATGGGCCGGTGCTACCTAGACAGTGTTGATTGCAAGCAGATTGAACAATACTTAAGCCCCTCTTTTTTGTCAAGATCTTCACTCTCCTCCCTGGCATTCTTGATCACATGCACCTTTCTAGGAATATCCTTTGATCTGTTGGCTCCAATCCCTTGGATAAAGCATATAATGAAGAAATTTAGAAAGAATGATATGGTCCAGTTGGTCCCTGAAGAAAATGAGGACTACCAACTGATGCATGATGGCGAAGAAACAAATAATTTGAGAGCGCCTCTAATGTCTGAGAGAGAAGACAGTGGCATTCTGAATGGTATTGAGGAGCATGATCTTTCATTGTACCCGATAAACAGGAGCTTCCATATGCCAAAGCAGACATTTGACTTTGCACAATACTATGCATTTGACATTACAATATTCGCGCTCACAATGATCTACTCACTGTTTGCTCCTCTGACAGTTCCTGTCGGCGCAGTATACTTTGGCTACCGATACCTTGTGGACAAGTACAATTTCCTGTTTATCTACAGAGTTAGAGGGTTTCCTGCAGGCAATGATGGGAAGCTGATGGACATGGTGATCTGCATCATGCAATTCTGCGTTATTTTCTTCCTTGTTGCAATGTTACTATTCTTTGCAGTCCAAGGTGATCCTATGAAGCTACAGGCAATATGTACTCTTGGTTTGTTAGTCTTTTATAAATTGCTGCCCTCTAGAAGTGATCGCTTCCAGCCATCCTTGTTGGAAGGGATGCAGACAGTTAATAGCTTTGTAGATGGTCCAACAGATTATGAAGTTTTTTCACAACCTGACCTGGATTGGAGCCTGTATCAATCCTGAAGAAAATTTCAAGGTCAATACACACTTGTTTAGTTATTTCTTATCTCTTTTCACCTGAGCTTCTCATTGTACCACTCTTGACCTTTTGTACAGTTACATAGGTAACTCTTTTGGCTTCTAGCTGAATTTGTTTGTTGGAAATGAAAAGCACGCACTGTTTAGATCATTAAAGCTGTGTATCTAAAATTCTATGAGAAGAAAATGCTTAACATTATCCTACACGAACGGCATTTTCTGTTTGGGCCTTTTGTGATTGCATCCATCCTTTTGCAAATGCCCCTGTACCAACAAATGTGTCGAGGCATGCCTGATTTATCCTTCTTGTCATTCATGAGTTCAAAATTGCCAGCTACTGTCAAACTAGAAGAGAAATATTCATGTGAATGAGAATTGCGAAATGTCATTTGCTGCTGAAAACTACCCTATGTGTCAATGGATCATGTGACAAAGCAAACTATCCTTTTGATGTATTGGTATATCTTCCCAAACGCTGTCATAGTTGAACAGGTACAACGTAATGATATATCAGAATGCTTTGTTTGTTGATAACCCAGTTGTACGTTTCTCTCCTTTTTTGGTTCTCATTTATGCTTTGTCACTTCGCTGTTTCTGTACCTAATGTTCTATTGCATAATGATCCTTTCGCATGGCGTGCATATTTTGTAATCACATTCATGTCTTAAATTTTTCACCTCAAATGCCCTTGAGAGTAAGCAGGCTAACAGTACATGTTTGGTTGCCTGATTCGGCTGCTTCAAATCTAATTCCGTGTTTAGATCCAAAGTTTTTCTTCAAACTTCCAACTTTTCCATCACATCAAAACTTTCTTACACACACAAACTTCCAACTTTTCCGTCGCATCGTTCCAATTTCAACCAAACTTTCAATTTTAGCGTGAACTAAACACAGCCTAAGCTGATTATCATTGGATTGTCTGCGAATTTTCTTTCCGCAAGGCGACTTTGAGACTTTCCTTTCCATATGGTACAGCAAAATGCAGTGTTCAAATGTCCATGTGCATTGCAGATAACCCTTGCACTGTTGTTGACCATCTGTAAATTGCTTACATTGGTTATGTGAGATATGAAAGGTTGACAGAGCGTTATATTAAACCTGGTCTTCATGCAGCTAGACAAACCTTATTGCATCTTTCTGTTCTCCTCCTGCTGTACAAATTTTTCTAGTAACTGTATTCAGCAATCAGCGATTCAGCATGACTTCGTTGGTGATGAATTCTGAGAGCGAAACACAAACAACTCTGCCAAAAGCTTACGGCAAAGGACGATTTATCTTTTGCTACACCCGTCTCTACTCTCTACTAGCTGTCCTACACCTTTCTATGCAGGGCCGAGTTTAGTTCCAAACTTTTTCTTTAAACTTTCAACTTTTCCATCACATCAAAATTTTCCTACACATAAACTTCTAACTTTTCCATTACATCGTTCCAATTTCAACCAAACTTTCAATTTTAGCGTGAACTAAACACACCTAAATCTAGAAGACCTATGTTATCGCTACGATTGGTTTAGCTACTGTTGAAAAAATAGTAGTACTACCGTTTCCCAAAATTTATTATATTTTGAAACGTAGTAGTAGTAAAATAAATAAGTAACAAAAATAAAAGTTGTATATTTGTATTTTCATGGTTTAAAGTTTAAACAACAATGCTGCATAATAGACTACAATGAATTTTCCCCTCCAAAATTAACTCTATTCATCCCTAACTAACGTCTCTGTTCGAATCGAATTGGTTGTGCCATTGGTCTGTTAACAGGAGTGCCTAATTTTTTTAGTATTTTTTATTATTTTTGCAACAACGAGTGCCTGATAATAATATCATTACAGTTTCATGTAGTAATTCTTTTTTTCAGCCGGGCCGTACTCGATTCAGACTGTGGTCAGATACCGGGCTGTACAAGAAGCCCATATCGCCAAACAGCCCACGTTAATTGGCCTCTGACTTCCCTACGTTCTCCTCTCTCTCTCGGCTTCCACTCCCGTCTCCTCGTCTCCTCGCGTGTTCGCCCGCCGCCCTGCGCCGACCAGCGCAGCCGCAGCGGCGCCGGCGTCCTGCTGCTTCCGCCCGCATCCTCGCCGGTGAGCACCCGTACGCGGCATCCTTGTCCCCGTCTCCCTCTACCCACGCCTTCTCTCTTTGTCCCCAACCTTTAGCTTGCCCTCTAGATCTGGATGCTTTTCTTTTCGCCTTTGACCTGAGTCTAAAAGCAATTTTCCGGGGGTTTATTTTCCATAGATTTCTGCGGGTTCAATGCCCCCACGTTGGGGATTACATCACCCCTTGGCTTCTCTTGTGTTGGGAAGATACCGATAATATGTTTGTGTTTTTCCTTTGCAGGTAAGAGGCAGAATCACTTCGTTAGGCAAGGATGAGCAAAGGCCCAGCTCCGTTCCTCAACATCGGGAAGAGAGCAAAAGGCAAGCAGTGTCTATGTCTCGGAAGCCTGTAGTTTATTTTCCGTCTCGCTTCGTGCCACTTTGTGCATTTTGCGGGTCAAATTTTGTTTGGTAGTTTAACTTTGTTGTCTTAAAAAAAATTATTAGAAGCAGTGTGTGTTTTCTTAGTATCTCTTTTATGCTGCTGTGTACTGTTTGTATGTGATACTTTTGGCACAACTTGGAATCCAGTGAGGTCAAATGACTTTGCTGGGTATCACAGGATTTATGTGATCATCATTCGATGCGTCATACTCGCAGATTTCATTTAATTATTACAATAATTTGACATTTAATACCATAGAGAACTGTCACTGTATATTGTATATTGTCATTGTTCATCCACATGTATGGATCATGCATAAAGAAACAGCAGCTAAATTCTGACGGAGACCTAAATATCACTGAATATTCTATAGGCTGGGATGCTTATTGCTTACCTGAACACATCTATTGATTTACCTCAATCTTTCATCTTTGTCTTTTTATATCTGATATTCTGATGTGGTTTGGCAAGTGCAGATAAATTTTATTTTTTACATGGTTTTCTTTGTTATTTACCTTTTCGCTCTGATTTTCGTGTTGTCTTAAACGACTCACACTTTCCACTAACATATTTGCTTGTTATACCATATAGATCTTTTGTACAAGGACTACAATTTTGACCAAAAGTTTTCTTTAACGACAACTAGCAATTCTGGTTTGGTAAGGGTTTCACCCCTTCTGTTCATGGTTTAATCCCTACCAGAAATTTGTGAAGATACCATGCTCACAGCTTCTACTTTTATTAATAGGGTCTAACAGCCACCGGTGTGAAGATAGACGAACTCTTCATCAGTGACATACAGACACAACATAAAAGTGGCAAAACCACTGTTGATGTCAAGATTGATAGTGAATCTAGAGTAAGTTCCCTGTGTTTGGCTCTCTAGTTTAGCTATATTTGTAAAGCCTGACTTTACTTGTGTAGCATTAGCTATTGTTTTGTTGAACAATCGGTGCTATTTTTTGGTATTTTTATTATTACATATCATGCCATCAAAAAGTTATGCCGTATGATATGGAGCTAAGTTGCATGTATAGAAGATGGTATGAAGAAACATACGTTGCTACTGACTTAATTAGCCATTGGATTTCAGTATGGTATTTAGACATATATGAAACAACATTCATTGCTACGGACTTAATTAGCCATTGGATTTCAGTATGGTATTTAGACATATATGAAGCAACATACATTGCTACGGACTTAATTAGCCATTGGATTTTAGTATGGTATTTTAGAAATATAGACTTCTGCACTTGTGCATCCATAATACTCGTTCAGTGCCACGTTTTGCTTAATCTGTTTCTAGTTTGTCATCTCAGGGCTGTACGTCCTGTATACCTGTATCTCACCACAGTCATTCTGTTTACAGGTGTCAACCACAGTCACTGTTGATGAAGCCCTTACTGGTCTGAAGACTTCTTTTAGCTTCAGGGTTCCTGATCAAAAGTCCGGGAAGGTTGGTATATTCTGATATGGTGGAAGAATATCATTTTTTCCCCTCAAACATAGAAATTCAGTGGTGTTTCAACTAAATTAGTTGAACCATATCCAACTTGTCCTGACATTGTGTTTACCAATCCCCTGATGGCTTATAACCAATATTTTTGTCTTGTAGTTTTCTGTAATATTTGCCTTTCTGAATGTTCTACTGCGCTAATGCTTAGTCTTTTCTCATTGGCAGCTTGATTTGCAATACCTTCATGACCGTTTTGCACTGAATTCTACCATTGGTTTGACATCAACGCCTTTAATTGAGCTGGCAGCAACTATCGGCACGAATGAACTTAGTGCTGGTGCTGAGGTTGGATTCGACAGCACTTCAGCTTCTGTTACTAAGTACAACTCAGGGATCTGCTATAACAAACATGATTTTTCTGCTGCCGTACTATTGTAAGTTTCCCGAGTTTCTGCTTTGCTTAAGCATACAACAGTCTGCGCTATGCACGTGCATTGTTCCAATATCGTACTCAGTTACATCGTTGATTTGCACTTACTGAAGTTAACCCATATTTTTTTCCTATAATTCTTGAAATATAACATGAATGAACATAAGTTTTGGTCATGATTGATATTTTGAGCTTCCAAAGTGGATGCTCTAAAGGTGATGAACTTGACTGCTACCTATAGTTAAAACAGCACGCAATAGCACTATTTGTACGTACCAGGGCAGCAACACAATATAATGTGCTGGTATCTGTACAATTTATATGCAATATGTTGTTCTTATGTCTTCCTGTATTTGTCTTCTGCATATTGTCCCTAAGCAACATCACCTTTACCCATGCACTGATAAATAGTTTCTACAATTGTTACCACACAGGGCTGATAAAGGGGAGACTTTAAAAGCTTCTTATATCCACACGTTCAATGAAACCAATGGAGCTACAGTGGCGGCTGAAGTAACGCACAAGTTGAAAACAAAAGAGAACTATTTCACCATCGGGAGCTCTCATGCTATTGATTCTTCGACGTTGCTGAAGACAAGATTTAGCAATGGTGGCAAAGTTGGAGTTCTCTGTCAGCACGAGTGGAGGCCCAAGTCTACTGTAAGTATTTCTGCCGAGTATGATCCCAAAGTGGTGAGTTCGCCTTCAAGATTCGGCATGGCCATAGCCTTGAAGCCTTGATTATCACCTCCTGTACAAGTGTTAGATACTTCTTGCCCGTGTGCATCCTAGCCATACTTACGAAAGCTCCACCATTTTATGCCCGTTTTGTAAGTGTCTTGGCCGAAGAAACGTTGTTGTCTTGGAGTTGGTCTTAGTTTTGTGGAACCCTACCACCAGCCGACTTCATCCCGAGAATTGAAAATACAGAGAGTTTTGTACTGGAAACAATAGATTTACTGTTTTGCTGCTTCAGAAACTATTCGGTGTCGATTGTACACCTTGAAGAGCCCCCCTTGAAGAAGAATATCAGGGTAAGTGACTAAGTGCCACGTTGGTTTGTTGCTGAGCCAAATGGGAGTTGGAAATGATTCGATATCTGCATTATTCTGTGATGCAGTTTTGGTTGGCTTGTTGCTGAGCCAAATGGGAGTTAGAAATGATTTGATATCTGTTTTTTTATGCAGTTTTGGCATGCTGATGTGCCCTTTTTTTTCAATTGTTTGCAGTGTACCTTTTGGTCATTTCAATTGTTTCAAGAGAGTACACTATTTAGACATTGTACTAACAATGTTTTGTTCTGATGCTCATCACCGCTAAATATAGTTAATCTCCAAAAACATAACTATCCTAGAGTTCTAGAAGTGACAATTCACTGGAGAGTCAAATACAATTCTATATTCGCTTAGGCTTAAATTATGAACTTTAAGTTTAAGCGTAACAACGGTGGTTGGTTCCCGATAGGTCACCACCAACCATTTGTTAGTACGTAGTACCCATGAAACCAAAATGAAAGAAAAGAAAAACCCATTTGCATCATGCGTCCTCACTTGGCCTGCCTCCCTCCACGCTCCTCCGTCTCCTACCCCTTTCTCGCCTTCCCCAACTTTATCCTCGCTCACTTTCCATCTCACACGACGGCCACACTGACGAGTAGTAGACGGTGAACAGCCTACAGGGAGGAGGCATGGGGGTAGCCGTGACAATGGCGAGCTACGCCGCCGTCCTGCGCCCGCACGCCTCGTCGACGAGGACTCCGCGCGGGCCTCGTCGTCCCGCGGGCGCGGTGCCACCTACGCCGCGCCGGGCAGCGCTGCGAGCTACTACGCGGTCTCCTCCGGCTGTCGCTGCCACTCCACCTCCGCGGGAGCGGGTGCAGCAGCAGCAGCAGCCGGGTGACGGCCAGACGACGACGCGGCTCTACTCGCTGGCGCCGTGCCCGCTCCTGCTGGCGGCGCTGCTGCCGGGGGCCGAGCCGGTGCGCGCCGTGTTCGAGCCGTTCGTCGAGCTGGTCAAGACGTGGGGCCTCCCCGGCTGGCTCGTGCACTGGGGCCACCCCGGCAACATGGTGGACTCCCTGCATTCTCTTGCTCGCCATGAGGGAAATCTCTCCGCTGATCACCCACTCATTTCTCTGAATTTTTCAGGCCGTGGTGCTCTTTGCAATGGGTGGCTACGGAACATACCTGGGCTTCAGGATCAAGCTATCGGATGACCCTGTAAGTAGCACTGCCTTCTACTACAATTGTGCTGAATTTTGCATCACAAGATTGGACTGAATGGTGTCACATGAATACATTCAGGAAGAGAAGGCCAAGGCCAAGGACCTTCACCCGAAGCTCCTCGCCGGCATGTTCTTCTTCTTCGCAGCTGGCGCCACTGGTGGAGTCACCGCTCTTCTCACGTCAGACAAACCAATCTTTGAGAGGTACTCTACTGATTTCTCTCTCAGAATTCAGAAGGTTAAGTTTGATCAGTGAGAGTTCAGGGCTCCAGGCACTAGGTAACACTAGGTTGAATTACCTTCTGATCTTTCATTGGCAATGGCTTTGCAGTCCGCATGCTGTGACCGGCATCATCGGCCTTGCACTCCTTACCATTCAGTCTATCCTGCCGACATTGTTCGAGGTAACTTCAGATTACAATTTTCAGTTCAGTACTTGCTTTCAAAACATGCAAGATTCAGTATTCTGCCAGAAACAGTATGTGTAACTCATTGTGTTCTTTTTCAGGGTAATCCTTCGCTGAGAAATGCACATGGACTCCTCGGCAGCGGCATCATGACCCTGTTTCTAATCCACGCAGCCTTCGGGCTACAGCTCGGGCTCAGCTTCTAATCCTCAGCCACAACATCTGGGGTTTGCTTCTCTGTGATTAGCTCTCAGAGGCATCCCTGTTACACACATCGAAGAGAAATGAAACACAGAGAGAGTTTTCTCTCTCTTTTTTTCCCTTTGTTTCTTTTCACCCTGCGAATGTTGACAATAATGTAGACCTGGTGTTGGATTGTGTATTGACGACAACGAATTCCATCGTGTTGCGCTGATAATTGTGTGCTGGGCACTGTCAATTTGACCGAGACATGATCAGTTGCACAGGGTCCGATAAGCAGAATCACACATCGAATATTTGAAACTGCCTTACGTACCTCGCCGACGGAGCTCGGCCGGCATCGGCGATTGGAGAATGGAGGGAGGCAGACCCCTTGAGTCATTGACATGTGGATCCAACTTTACTATGAGTCTATAACTCACATGTCAGTGGCTCAACTACACAGTAATTAAGTCAAATGATCCTGTTCCGCTACTCCATGGTAAACGGAGCTGCAGAATACAACAACCTACATGGGTCCCACGTCGAATATGGTAGCGAAATAGGCCCAATATAGGAGTTTGGAAATTCAGAATATGGACCATTCCTATATAAATAACAATGATTCCCCTTCACATGAAATAAGAGTAAGTGCAACTTGTTTTACATTGTCGGAAATTAGGAAATATATATAACCCATGGATTGCACGTTTCCACATTGAGAAGCAGTTGGTGAGGTATTCTGAACTTCTGAAGCACAAATAGAACAGGAATTCTAAGGCATCCTGAAGAAGAATACTAATCAGTGTCACAGGTGAGAGGTGAGGCTCTTGTTGATTACTCTGAGGTTGTGCTAGCTCAAGTGCAGAGCAACCTGTTCCTCCAGGCATATGTGAACAACAGTATGACAATCGACATGCATAAAAATGAGGTGGCTCCAACAAATTGTCCAAAGGGTACTCCAATAACGAAATGATACCCATGGTGAGGGATGTTCATCGCAAAAGCCGCAGCTATGAAGGTGTTGATGGCTATGCCAAAGGATGCGATGATCAGGGTAAGCTGGAGCCCTAGGAGTTCATTCCGTTTGTTGTCAAGTTGGATGCTGATATAATCTTCTGTGTCAACAATATACTGCCGAACCTGTGAAATTTACAAAGGAGAATTCTTTGCACGATCAGCGTGATTTATGATATATGGGAACTACCATAAGAATTATGTCCCTCTAACCAAATACTATAATGCAAGGGAAAGAAAAGAACTAACCAAGAAAATTCTGTTGCGAATCCCATCAAGCTGCTTGAAATAGGCTTCCAATAACATATCTAAGATATGAGCATCGCTATCCGAAGGAACACATGTACGAATGCCAGTACTGTTCTCAATACTAGAGTGTGTTCTACAGAGTCTTGTTTCTGGAAATAAAATGGTGTTCAATAAATCCTTCTGTCCTTTTGTTTTCCTTGCTGTACACAGATGTGCCATAGCTTCATTATCATCCAAAATATGCTCTACTTCATCTCTGACCTGGAATTTTTGAAAGGCAATATCATTTTGAAGAAAAAGTAGGTTAAATGAGATGGATGAGCTTTGTGAAGTATGAGAAAAATTACAGAACTATATACAATAAATGATAATTGGATTTATGTTTGCAGGCCTTTTGAAGATCTAAACGTGCTTTGTTATTGACACCATACGTATTGCATATACTATTGTTCAGAAATTCAGACTAAGATAGCTAAGCAAATGGTGTACCGTTTGTTAGTAGAAATGAACAAAAGGATGTGAGTGATACTTGAGAGATATCAACGGATCAAAGATGTACATTCTAATGAAGTAATGATACCTTCTGCACACTTGCAAGCAAGCGAGTGAGGCTGCTTTTCAGGCTCCGGACGCGCTCAAGATTCCTAGTGCTGACACTCTTCATCAGATCATCCAGCACAGCAATGGCACTCCTGTTAAGGTCAGATATGGTGGAGTTGTACGACAAGCACACTGCTTCTAGGGCGAAATCCAAAACCTGAAACTCAAATGGAAGCTCATGGTTGGCCCCTTCTACCTCATAACAGGAAACATCTTGAGCAAGTTCGCCATCTTGGTTTTCCGTATGCATATGGGTAGAGACATCATCAACATCCAGACTTTTCAGTGGGAAATGCTTCCTTAATTTCTCAACGAAAGGGAGAACCTCTTGAGCAAGAGGTTCCAGCACCAGCACCTCATCAGCAGTTACCATTGCTCTAACAAATTCCAGATTGATTACCATAGCCTTCTCCCTCGCTGCAAAATCAAAACCAAAATTCCAATGCGAATCTTCATCTACATGGTCTCGAATAATGGATAGATCAATCGCACTAGGAGGGATAAAAAAATTTACAGCAGCAGCTCACCGAGGATGCTGGGGGAGCGGGAGAGGAGGGGGCCGAGGACGCGGAGGTCGCGCGCCGGCAAGCCGGAGCGGCGGGCGACGAAGGACTTATCGCACAGGATCATCTCGCACCCGCCCCGCCGATCCAGCCGCATCCACAGCCGGGTGTTCGCCGCCTTCCTCTTGCTATTACCCTTGCCCATCACACGGGCCGGCGGCGCGAGGGGAGGCCTTGGTCGGGAGGGAACGCGGTGTACTGAACGGCATCGCCTGGATTCCGGCGACGACGAGAAGGAGGTGGCGTTGGCGGCGGCGGCGGCGGAGAGGAAGGCGCAGGGGAGGGCCATCGCGAGGAGGAGCCAGCGGCGACGCGGCCACCATTGCGGAGATGGCGGCGGTGGATGCTGTTTTTTGACGGGGACGCGGCGGAGTCGTCGGGGAGGGAGGCGAGGCGACAGCGAGAGGCCGCCTTGGTCGCGCGAAGGCGAGGTGTTCGGCGGTTTGCGCGGCCGGCGAAGCCGTCGAGGACGACGACCTCGACGTCGCCCTCTTCGCTTGGGTTTTCTCGGAGAACAGAAGAAGCGGGGTAATTTGAACTTTTCAGGCCCAAAACTGAGCAATTTCAGCCCAAAAGGCCCCTTCTGGACCGAATTTCACGGCCCATATTCAAGATGCCATTTGTATTGGTTACCTTGGAGAGGTAGATTTTGCCGTGACAAAAATACATTTCTGCATTTCTGCGGTCCAGATCTGACCGGCTATATCTTGAACAATGATGCTGTACTACAACTCGTACTCAGTACTCGCTGGCAATTTTAGTAAACAAAGCGACAAACCCAAAGCATACGACTCTGAAACTCTGAATGCCTTGCGTCACTTACGCTGCAGGTTTAATCAATTCCGCTTCAGACGATAATGATGCGGGATCTCCAGAGCCAGTTGCATCGCATCGCAGAATGGCAACAAAATGTTATGATAATGATACATTGATGCCCTTCACTTCTCCTTTGCTTGTCGCCTTCACTCTACAAAAATGTTCAGTACCACGACGCATTATAGAGCTCTGCTTCGCCCATTCACTCGACTGGAGTAGTACTACACACGATTCAGGCCCACGGACACGACTCAGAGTAGTAGGAATGCGTGTTGGCCGCCGGCCGGACGCTGCTGTTTTTCTTGATCCTTGCAAAGCCGTATAAGAAATCCAGGACCATTTCGCCAGTAGTAGTAGTAAATGGATGCGAGGATGATCCATCTGCCACGACGATACCCATCATCTGGTGACGAAAATCTCGCTGCTGGTCATGTCGCCCGTAGCGTTACACGGATCTGCATCATGTATATCTGCTCAAAGCAGCCGAGCTAGTGGTTCGAGGCAGAAGCAGTTGCCCAGCAGCGAGGCCGACCCGTGTGCAGCTCGTTGTTTGGCTGTGTTTTTGCACGGGGCCATGCCCTGCAACAACCTGCCGCTCCTTCATGATGGCCCTCCTATCAATCGCGGCCGTATTTGTGTGTGGGTGGCAGCGGATTCCGTGCGTGATTGGAGGGGCCATCCCCCATCCGGCGCCATCAATTTTCCGCCACAGCCACGGACACGGGCGCCGGCACGACGGCGCCCCTGAATCCCACGCACGCCGACGCGAAATCATCCCGTCTAACCCTCTACCCTTCGGTTCGTCCGCGGAATCGCAGCGGCCGTGCACCGCACCACGGCACTGGCTAGCGTACGTGTGTTTCGACGTTTTTTCCCGTTGGATGCTGAGGAAAACGCGCACGCCGGACGACGACGACGCGGCGGGGTTTGTTTTATTTCTTCGAGCTTCTCGAGCGGTTTCGGGCGCGTTGCGTGGCGAAGGGGCCCCGACCGACCGGGCGCACTGACGGCGGGTGGTGCCACCCGAAACGGACACGAAACGCTACCCCCACACCACCCAGCATGGTCGCGGAGGTGGGGTGGGTGGCCCACCTGGTCAGTGACGGTGGAGCGGCGAGGAGACGTGGCGCAGTTGGTGAGTGGTGGGGGGTGACATGAGTGGCGGGGGTTTGACCACTTTGCCTCGACCTTTCCGGCGCCACACGTGCCACTGCACCGCGCGGTGGTGGTGGCGGCGGCGGCGGCGGCTGCTTCTTGGCGCGAAACTTCGGCGGGAGATTTCGAAATTTTGGCGGGGTTGAGTGTCCCGCGGCCGAGAATATACAGTGCCAAGATGCTCTCGTGTTTCTTTTTGTGCCTTTTTTTTTTAGAGCAAAACGTAGCAGTAGCAGGGCCTGCAGGAGTGTAGTACGTACTACTCCTGTATACTGCTGCAATTGCGCAGTGCAGAAAATGGCGTAGGCACGTACTACGTATAGAGTTATGGCATTTCGTTATCGTATCGCGGTATGGATGTACGCTTCGAGGTGCAGTAGCCAATGTCGCATTCACTGGCGTTGTATTGCCCTAGTACGAACAAAAATCGTATACTCCACGGCTAAAAGGCGATCAGTCTTTTCCCATGGTAGTTTCCTCCCTAATCACCTGACCTTTTTACTAATGCAAGTCATGCATGCTGTAGTAGTAAACATAAAAAAAAAAAAGGGGGTGTACTAGTTACCGTTGGCTGCATTGGATTCCAATACCCACATATACAAAGCCTGCAGCAGCTGACACACGTAGCAGGGGGCATGAACCAGTGTTTAGCTGTAAAAACACAAGTCGAAAGCTAGCAACTGTGGCCTGTGTGTACAGATAACAGTGGCAATATACAGCTGCCTTCTCCGGTATACGAAGTGAAGCTGAAAAGGGTGGCCTTTGTGCGCACGGGGGGGCCGGCCCAGCCTAAAAACTCTGAAAGATTATGCCACTTTTAAACTGGGAACAAACAAAAGCTAACAAAAGAGTTCAGAGAATGGTAGGGCCCGGCCGCAACCAGTGGCCAACAGAGTCAACACTCTCAACAGCTAGCGGTTGCAAACTTGCGCCCAGCTCGAGAAGGATGGGATATGCAACCTTATGCATGGAGGGAGAGGGCCATTTTGCGTCGTGATTTGTGATTTGGTTCTTAATTTCTGGAGAAATTTAAGCCAAAGTCGATGAGAAGAAGACTAAAATCTATGCGTGTGCGGACCGAACAAACAAGCTTGCGACAAGGAGCGGATCAACATGAGTGTACGTACAGGCCAGTTTGTTCCATTATTCAGGCTCTTTCAGGCTTCAGCTGGTCCAGGGAGAGGACTGCGTATCGCGTATTCGCGTATAATACTTGACAGCTTCTGCAACTGCACTGCAAGCAGCTGGGGCTGATATACTGGCATTACGTACACGTACGCTACAGGATTTGCAGGAGAATACGGTGCCCATTGCAGGAGCGACCGCATCCAAAGAGGGGAATATATAGCTGAGGATGAAGGTAATAAGAACTGGAGTAATTGGAATACAGTAATTATAAGTTCTCTCGGCACACGGTCAAATCCTTTCATTGCTGATTCTACGTACTTTGTCTTTTTGAACACTCGAGTCTATCAACATACAGTAGAATCCAAGTAGTATGTCGATCGAGCAGGCAGAAAAATCTCCCTTTGTTTAGTTGTCTGATTGTCTCATTGTTTACCGGATGCCAAAGGTGGCATGGGACCAAAAAATGTACACATCGAGTCAGCCATTGAAGGGAATCTCCAAAGTTGCATCATTCCGGTACGACGCAGGTCATGTCATGACGTCGATGAAATTTAGGTATATGTACAGCACCTCTACTCTCTCCGAAAAAAACAAACCTAGGTTTCCATATCCAACGTATAACCGTTTGTCTTATTTAAAAAAAATTAATAAAAAAATTAAAAAGACAAGTCACGCATAAAGTATTAATCATATGTTATCATCTAACAACAATGAAAAATACTAATTATAAAAAAAATTATATAAGACGGATAGTCAAACATTAGACACGGAAATTCAGAATTTGTTTTTTTAAGACGGAGTGAGTAGCTTAGTACTAGTACCACCCCATATTCGCCGCTCTTTACAGCATGATATGATGCTTCATGAAATACTGTACTGCACGGTTGAAAGAAACTACTCATACTATACCTCTGTACTGAAAATAATATATTTATAATTTAGTGGAGTAGCTTGTTTCAAAATGCTCCAAAATACTCCCATATTTTTAGGATTTAAAGTGTGTACACTACTACTATAGTAATACGTATAAACATATATACTAGAGTATTAAGTTCAATGTACGAAAATCTATATATTTCTGGCCAATAAAATCGACGAGAAAGGAATTTAAGCACTAAAGCGACTGTAAATGAGAATATTTTCTCTCCAACTTATTTGTTTTCTAAAGAGTTTAGAATTGCTTAAATTTTAAAATAGATGCAGTACTGCTTAAAAAACATGGAAACACTCGGTTTTGCCCTCCTATTTGCCTCACGTGCTCTCTCCGTCTCAAAATGATTTTATCTTTCCCGTCTCATTTGTTGCACAAGACTTCATTTTCTCGAGAAATCAATGCATTAGAGTTTGGTAAAGTGTAGGACAAATAAATTGATATTTGTTAAAGTAGGGGACAAAATAGTGGCGAAACCTAGAGTTTAAGTAAGACTTCAATAATTGGATATTGATTTTCTTAAAAAAAATACATGGTAGCTCACAAGAATTTAAGCATGATTATGAAGCTAAACTGCGGGCTCGAGCCCAATGCCCCGATATGTCATAGGTCCATAGCTGCCTCCGCCCCTAATTCCTATATAGCCTTCTAATTCAATAAAATTCATAGAAATTTTAGGGGATTTTATTCCTAAATTATTTTTTTTCTATATAGTCTTTTAAATTAAAAGAATGAATCATATAAAATACCTATAGAATATCTTTTTCCATGTAAGTTTTGGAGGGATTTTAACATGAGATAGAACCTTATAAAAAGAATTATTTGAGTCCTTGTCTCTTCTCAAAAGTCAAATCTATATGATTTTTCTGTGGCCCAATTAAATGGTTAGTCCTCCTATATTTTTCTCTTAGTTTCTGTTTTATTTACGTTCCTATTAGAGTTATATTTTTTTTTCTATTCTTCCTTTTTTTTTTCCGTTCCAGTGATTCTAAGGGTCCTTAAGATGCACCCGAAATGATCCTTCGTGGACAGATGCATGCATCCATGCGTGGCTGTAGTGCTATACTCCGGTGGAGTAACGATCGAAGCCATAGATCACCCAACGTCGCAACATCGAGTTCTAGCAGTAGATTAATAGTCGCAGCAGCAGCGGAAGCAGAGGAAGGAGAAGGAGGTAGGAGTACTTGCCATTGGATACCCCTGACGCGGAGAGGCCGCGCGCACGTGGCGACGGTAAGACAAGGACGACGGATTCGCTTCATTACGTGGGGAGCCGTGTACCTACGTGGCGAGACAATAATGACCGCTACCCACACTCCGATGCTAGCCGCTGCTGGCTGCTGCTGCATGCGCTCGTGTCGCCACGGCGCGCTCCACTGCTACTCGTACCTGCTACGCTAGGATAGCCTACTACTACTAGGATTAAATCATCTATAACTAATGTATTGTAATAGATACTAATTCATATAATAGTTACTTATGATACTATTAATATCTGGTCCCACATGTCATATATATGTATATATATATATTACGTCTTAGAGTCCGTACTGCAGCTAGCTATAGATCTGTAGCTCGCTAATCTTTTCTCTCTTGCTTTATCTTTTAAAAATATGTGTATAGCTGCTCTACCGGAGTAGTACTCTACATTGGCTACTAGTACTCCACTACTCGTACTCGTACTCGTCTCGTACTCCACATTGGTATAGCGGTATAGCCTGTTGTTTTTACCCTTGTGTAATCAGTAGTAATCCCCACGGCCAATGGCTTCTTAAATGCCTTAATGACCAAAGTCAGATATTGCGTGCTAATTAATGGATCCTGATCAGATACTCGTTCACCGTCTGCTAAACTGCATGTATACTAACGGATGATTTCATTTCGAACTAACGAGCATATTTTTCAGATGAACATTTGTGTCGAATAAATATACTCTGTCGGTTATAAATTAGAACTTACAGTTTTATTAGGTACTAACAGTAGTAAAATCGGATTCCGTCTTAAACTCTTTTATTAAATAGAAAGGCACGTGTGTTACAACTGCATAACAGTGTTTAGTATACGAGAGGAACGGTTGACCAACGATATTGCCATTCAAAGGTCGTTTATAACTATGATCCGTCGTAATTATATTGTATCGAGAAGTATCCTTTATAATCAGTGTCTTAGATAGGTTTCAACTAAACTTTTTTTAAAAAAAATTCTTTCCCAATTTGATCGTCACCTAATTATTTTTAAGTTTTCTCAAAATAATCATCATATAACAAAGTGTCTCTTTGTTTATTTGCAGGGCCGTGCCGTCAAATTTGTAAGCACTGTACAAGGCTCTAAGTGAGACCTAAATCAAGTACTATTATAGCTAAAATAATATATATACTACAGAGCAAATACGATATATCAAGAATAATACTCCCTCCATTCCAAAATATAAGACACAACCACCTTTAACCCAAAGACCAAGAAATAATTAATATCTTATTGTTGTCATAAATCACCCCAATTAATACAATACATGCAACCAATAGAATTAAAGATCTTATGAGTATAGGATTTAAAATAATAATAATTTAGGGGAGAGAATGTGCTAGTTAATTGCACGTCCTATATTATAAAACCACTTTAAAAAGTAGTTGTGCCCTATATTTTGGAATGGAGGGAATATATTTTTTAGTTCTTGTTTTGCATAATCAAAATCTGTCAAACTGAAAACGGAGAATGTTCGTTGTTGCTGCTGGCTTGCTGCCTAGAGCCATACTTGTTGGTTGCTTGCTAAGTTACTATTTTCTGGTTGAATGAAAATGTGAAATTGGATGAGCCGGCTGGTGGTCTGGTGCTCGGAGGAGACGAGACGTCGAGACTCGAGACGAATTGAATAAGTCACATATACGAAAATGAAAGAGAATACAAAACACCGTGGGGTCTTAGGGCTCGGAGTTGAGAATACGAAGTGCCACGCACACGAAGTCGCCGCGCGGAGATACGCGTGGACTCGAACGGGGTTCTGGCGCTCTAGCCTCACACAAATACACGGGTCTTCTTCGGTTGGGCTGATTTTTTGAGATCCTGAAAATTTGGAGGCCCCGTACGGTCGCACAGGCCGCACGCCCTTGTGCACGGCCCTACTTATTTGTGTAAAGAGCAAATGCGCTGGAATACCATGTATGCATGCAACCAATCAAGATTAGTTTCTTTCGATTCAACTCATGCAACATTTAATGTGTGTGAATAATTTTTTTTTGTTGACACGAACGAAACACTTTGATCGATGGACATTAATTTCAAAATAATGGATGTTTTGGTATTGATCAAAAAAGGACGGAGGGACCATTATGTTTTGCTGTCATGGTCAGTTTTAGATCTTTATTATTACATTTGGTTTTCGATATGGTTTTTGGGGCCGGTTTTAAAACACACAATAATGTCACTTGTCTATTGAAGTGTATAGTTCACCCAGGAACTCAAGCAAGTACTGTGTGTGCTTCTGCTGCAGCATTTGCCGCATGTGCAATGGATTGGAGTTGGCATAGAACAGAATCCGCCTAGTTTGGCGTCAGCAGCAGCTGTGTGCATGCTCTGTAGCAGCTGAATTCAAGGCGTGTCACTGTCCAAGCTGAGCCCGCGAATGAAGAGTCAGGGCCGGGAATCGCTGCCCGCAGTGCAATCAAAGACCTGCTCCTTAAACTATTCTCCCCTCTCCCTGCACAGTGGCACCAAACCTAGCTATAGACAGTAGCTAAACAGCCAGTGCCCTGCCCTCTCTTGCTCTTTCTCCTCTCTCCTCCCGTTAATATACACGAGAAGTAATTGGACCGTTTTGATACAGCTCCCTCCTAATTTAGGGGTGACGGAAATACTGCTCCGTGTTTACGACATAATTACTTTTTTTTAGAGAAGAATCGTAGCAATGACAACGACCAACACCAGACGGTGTGATGATTGAATAAAGCAGGAGGAAAAGAAAAAGGCTAACACCCTCGAAGGCAGTAGCCAGAAAAAAGGTAAAAACACACACCGCCATATACCACGCACCAATATCGCCTATACATAACCTAAGAAAATATTAGCACCGGATCGATCGCCGCTAACCAATAAATAAACAAACACCAAAGCAGAGCGATAATTTTACTCTATGTTATTCAAAACTTAAAAGTATTTGTTACAAATTTTACTTCACGGGAGAAGAATATAGTAGGGGTTGTACCAAACGTGTATTTAGGTACTCCCAAAATTAAAAAAAACTCTTTAGAACATTATATATATTCTTTTGTTGTGACAAGTTATAGTGGTAGTATAATTAAAAAAAGTTAAAAGTAATTTATCTTCTACAGATATTTACTGATATAAGTGTAGTTGTGAGCTTTCGTGTCCAATGTAAAGCTACTCCAACATCTCTTGATTTTTATGAAGGAGGAACGAATTAGTTAAAGTGATTGAGCCGTATCTTCTCCATTCAAGTTTACAATAAACATGGCGTACAACACCGTACGAAGGCGACCCGACGAGGAGCCACGTGTGTGTAGATGTACTAGGCGCCGACACACGGACTCGCTCGCAATTAACGCATTTGACAGTTTCTGCGAAGGAATTCAAGTGCCCTTCCGAAGAAGTAATGAGCGTCTCGCCGTTTTAGTACGTAGTACTACTACACGTACGGGAAGAAGATATGGAGATCGACGAGGACGGAGTACTACACGGCTACTCCAGCCTACAGCCTACACACCGTGTGTCACGGCACGATGCAGGCATTGGCATTAGTGTGTTAATTGCTGGTGGAATTAGTGAATTACCTCGTCTTCTAATGGGAGTGTTTCGAAAATTTGAAAGTTTGAAATGGTGATTAGTACGTACACGTGAAGTACGGCCTAGCTCCCCAGTATTTGCCGGCTTTGGACGTACTCGTGTAAATTCCATGTACCGGAAAGTTGAACCACTTTTCATTCTCTTTTAAAAGTGAGGATAAACATGCGTGCACGTGGCGCAAAAATCAGGGCGCATTTGAGGGGCTGTTTTTTTCTTTTCACGCAAACTGAATATTCTTCTCGACGGTGTTTCGTGAGAATTCCATGTAGAGAGATAAAACTGTGAGAAACGATATCATCCATTAAAAAAAGGTTTTCGGTTGTCTAGAAATTTCCTATAGTTGTTACTCCTAATTTAGCTATTCAGTAACGCCATTAACATGATATTGACAGAAATTATTTTTTTTATATAAGTCAGAATATGAAACAGTTGAAAACTGTATGAAACCTGTATCCAGTTGTTACCGGTTTCTTCGCTAATCCATGACCCATCATCTGTTGCTTACTTGCTCGTTCGGTCTTTGGGACTTTCAGCAATTCCGCACCACCCGTGGCATTGATCGCGCTAGCAGCTAAACTCGTCGGCTCTAAGGTGTGTTTTAGTTCTCACTAAAATTAAAATTTTAATTAAAATTAAAACGATGTGTTGAAAAGTTAAAAATTTGTATGTGCAGGAAAGTTTTGATGCGATAAAAAAATTAGACATTTAAAGAAAAAGGTAAGAACTAACCCAGGCCGTGCTTTTAGCTTAGAAATTTACTGAAATCAGGCGCACGGTGACACATCGGTGGAGCCCGCGCGACAGACGGAGAACCCATTTTTCCCGGTGCAACCGGCGCGGCGAAGAAAAATCCGCAGGAGAAAATGGTGGCAGAAACCGGAGAAAGGGTGACGGGGGTTGATATTAGGGCTGTCTTTAGATTAAAGTTTGGATCTAAACTTCAGTCCTTTTCCATTATATCAACCTATCATACACACTATTTTTTAATCGCATCTTCTTTAATTTTAATCAAAATCTAAATTTTCCTCTGAACTAAACACATGCTAGGGTACGAATGTAGGGTAGCCATTGTCAGCAGTGCAGCAGCAGTAAGCTAGGAGTAGTATAGCAACAGGCATCGTATCAAGGAATTGAAATCGGGTTGCTGACGGGAGAGGTTCAATTATGTTCATTCAGAACACTGCTCCTCTTTACTGTATTTACTGCCGTCTGGCTTGTTTTTACCTGTTCGGAACCGTAGTGCAATATCAAGATCCTCTCAACTTCCATCGAAAGTGAGTATGAAACGCAAACCATGCAAAAATTCTATTACAATTTCTGAAATATAATTGCCAAAGTACTGATACAGATTTTTTTTTATTCCAGTTGACCTTTTAGAGGTGCACGGTTTGGACGAGTTTCAATCCACATGGGTAGTCCAAAAAATACGAAGGAATAAAAATAAATACCCATAGTTCATAAGAACTTTTTAAGAAGAAAATGTCCTACACCTTATCTCTATAGTTACTTTAGGAAAGAGAAATTTCCTTTGATTTCCTATATTTTGTTCCTATACAGATAAATTGATATTTAAGAAAAATATTTTTAGGAATAAAAAATCATTGGTTTTCCTCTATAACCGAGCAAGTCCCTACAATATAATTGAATCATAAGTATAATTACATTTTGAAAGTTATGTTTTAAAAAGATATTTGGTGTTATAGATTAGGTATATATTTGACATCGCCATCCTCCAAAAATGTTGGCTACGTTCTAAAATAGTGAATCTGGACATAATGGGTGATTAATCCTAGAATAATGTATCTAGACAGAACCTATGTCCAGATTTATTGTTATAGGATTCTAGGCAATATTATGAGTATGATGAAGTAATTGGGTTCGTGACTATCAGAAATACCGCGTACCATTTTAATGGAAAGTTATATTTAAATATGGAAATATAGCATATAAGAAAGATAACCTCCTTTGATGAGAATAGAAAAACAGAATTACATATTTGTATAAATACTAGTCCCAAAATGGATGGATCGAATCATAAGCCACAACCACGAGAGCTACGCTAAAGACCAATAAGGAGGAATTCAATAGTTAGCTATCCACTCCAAATCGTCATATTAGTTATTGGTGTACACTAGTCGGCAGGCTAGATTAGCTAGCTTGCACCCCCTTTGTAATCTAATTCGTGTAAAAATACTTATCCCTGTTTTCTCTACCGTAATCTTAAGTATCCCTTGTTATGACTGTTTATTTTGTTGTAATCTCACGTATACCTTGCTGTGAAACGGTCCCCGTACTAAGAAAATACTGTTGTCGGTATCGCCCGTCAATAAAAATAGTTTGTAAGTTTTTTAATAGTCAATTCCAAAATTAATTAATGCAGTTCATGTACCCCTTTTTAATAGAAATCAGTTTATATCTGGCGTAGGATAAGAATTTTCCTAAACTAATTTTACTCATTCGACGGTACTAGTACTCGTACGATTCATCCCGAGAAACCCTCCCATGTCCCCACGGCCCACCCAAAAGCCCCGCACGCCGCAACAGCAACACCCGTCTTCCCCGAGAGGAGGAGAATCTCACCCAACCCAACCCAACCCAACCCACTCCGTTTCTCTCTCTTACCTAAGCCGCGTCCTCCTATCTCCTACCCCCTCTCGCTAAATACCAGCGAAGCAGTCGCCCGCGCAAACGCGCGCCGTTTCCCGCTTCCACTCCCCTCCCCCCCATTATTCCCGCGATTCTCCTCCCTTCCTCCCGCCGCGCGCGCCTTGGCCATGGGGAAGTACATGCGGAAGGGGAAGGTGTCGGGGGAGGTGGCGGTGATGGAGGTGGGCGGGGCGCTGCTCGGCGTCCGCACCCGCTCCCGCACGCTCGCGCTGCAGCGGACGACCTCGTCGCAGAAGCCGCCGGAGAAGGGGGAGGGGGACCCCGGTGCGGGCGCGGGCGCGGGGGCGGAGTACCTCGAGCTCAGGAGCCGGAGGCTCGAGAAGCCGCCTCCGCACACGCCGCCGGCCAAGGAGAAGGAGACCGCCAGGAGGGCTTCCGCCGCCGCCGCCGCCGCCGTGAGGATGCCGGCGGCGCCGCAAGCGGCCGAGGAGTTCGAGGCGGAGGTCGAGGTGTCCTTCGGCGACAACGTTCTTGACCTCGACGGCGACGCCATGGAGAGGTAAGAGATTTGTTTCTCCCCCCACATCTCTTCTGTTTCCTTTCCTCCTTTTTCTCGGATTCGTTTCTTGTGCTGCGTGGCCGCGTGGGTTTTGGGGTTTAGGGTTTATCTATAACCCTGAACTTCCAACCTAAAATACTTCCTTTGTAATCCGCGCTGCTTGGTTTTGATTCTTTCTACTGCACTTGCGCCGCCGTCTCATGTCTTTAGGCCTGAGTGATGCGTGCACGATTGTTTTCCCCCCTTTTGCTTCAGTTCTTGTTGCGAAATATAGGAGCCCTAAATACTTTGATGTCTCTATGTAGTGAGGTATTGGTGAAATTACTTCGAAGATTTACTTAATCCTCTACTTGACTTCAACTCATATTGCAATGGTTGGAGAGGCTAGACTTCGTTGGACCAAGCAATGGACTCCAAGAATCAGTTTGTTCTAGAAAACTACTGTGCATTTCAAGCCCCAATTAAAATGGTGTTGCTTGCGCCTAATGATGACTCGCTTATTAGTGGAGTCTCCTCTTCCTCTTCTCCGGTGGCCGTGGCCTCGTCTTTTTCCATAGTGGAAGGGGAAAGTTGCCTCCTTTCCCCTTTCTCCTATAGCCGCACTTTGTTTTTTGCACTGGTCTCTCTAGTTGGGGCTTGTGGCTTGGTTGGTGGTGGTGGTGGTGGTGGGGCTAGCAGGCAGGGACCTCATCTCCCAATCGTTTAGATATCGAGAGCCTCATCTTCTTCCCTTTTGCAAGAAATTTCAATCGCCCCATCATCCTCAAAGGCACCACAGCTGTCGCACTCAAGATCCCATTTCTAGCTTGGTTGCTTGCTCACTTGCTAGTTGGTACTCTACTACGAGCCATGTGTCTCCCAGAAGGCAAGTAAATGGCCATGGCATTAGCAAAGCTGCTGCCCATCATTAGCCATTTACCAGAGGAGTGTCATCAACATTGAATGCTTCCAGTCTTCTTGGCTGTATGGGAGCATTGGTCCTTGAATGGACCACCCACCTCTCTTCAAATGTTGAGGTGAAATGGAGTTCCCTCAACCGAAAATTTTTATCTTTAACTCAGCCTTTGCAATTAACCCTTGATTCTTCTTTTAAAAGAAGAAGAAAAAGGAACACAGCTTTACTAGTAGTTGCTGGTTAATCCGGCACTCAAGCTTAAATGCTTCTTTTGACAAATTTTCAGTGTCACCGTGCAATCTTAACTATTTTTAGTCGTATATTCTTGTTTATGTGGTCCTTTTCGCCGGCATATACATGTTGAAAAACGCTATTTACTTCACTTGGCTCTGTTAGGCCCAGTGGTTGTTTGTCCGTACTTAGTGTGCTACACCAACAATCAAGTACCACCTCATTGTGGGGGCATTTGCTAGGAAGAGACAAGAGCTTGATAAACGAGAAATGAACCGTTTGTGCTCGATCGATTGTCATCTGTTGTCATCTCATTTCACCAACACAGCTTGCATTTTTGAAGACACGTTTCAAGATCTGAAGCACTTGGTATAGGGATGCTGGCTGAAATCTACTGTCGTCCAAAGCTGAATGTTGATTAGTCTGTCTACAGTTCTGTTCCTCTGATAGTGGGTACCCTGGCATTTGAAAATGTTTGTCTTCAGTGCAGCAGGTTTATGTGGCCAAGTTAGCGTTAGCTCAATTTCCTTAATTTAGTCGGCTCTGCCTCTGCTTTGGTTTTTAAACCTATAACAAGAATGGAAAATGTACTTGTTAGATTCTTGTGTATTTCTGCCTCTGAACTCAATCTTTTTCGAGCTATTTGTTCATATTCTGCTATTGCTTGCAGGAGTACCAGGGAGACAACGCCTTGCAGTTTAATTAGGAGCTCAGAAATGATAAGCACCCCTGGCTCCACAACTAAAACCAACACCTCGATGAGTTCCCGGCGCAGAATGGAGACCTCTGTTTGTCGTTACGTTCCGAGTTCTCTTGAGATGGAAGAGTTCTTTGCAGCTGCTGAACAACAGCAACATCAGGCTTTCAGAGAGAGGTAAGGACTTTGTTCTCATTTTTTTTTCACTTGCACAATTTGCTAATTTGATTTTTTTGTTCTTGATAGTACAGTTATTGGTGATTATTGTTATAATGAAATACATTTGCTAACGTTCAATATTCTCTGTTCTAATCAGGTATAACTTCTGTCCTGTGAACGACTGCCCACTTCCTGGACGGTACGAATGGACAAGGCTAGACTGCTAGATTTTCATCTTGAGAGCTCCATTGATCTCTCCACACAGTTGACTAGCACCACCATGGCAGAGACAAAATGCAATTCGATTAGGTTTCTTCTCTGTTGTAAAAAAAATAGAGTTAGTCAGTAGCTCAATGATCTTGTGTAACAAACATAAGTGATGTTGAGTTACACATCCTGATCCCCCCACCAACATGTAACCGTTAACTGCTCATTCTGTAACGAACCACCTCTTTTAGGCCTAGCTTTATTATCTGTCCCCAGTCGATTTAATGAATTTAGTTAGAATTTCTCTAGCACCTGCCTTCTGTTTACCCACTGAAGATAAGTATTTGCAGTGATTCCGGAGGTGCTGTGGATTTGTCTACGGGAAATATGTGTTATATTCTTAAAAGCTGTTTAGTGCCTGACCTTATGAAATTCTCTATAGCTTTGAAGGGCTGGCGAATCTAACACAGGAAACTGCTTATGCTCTTTCACGAGGTTGCATCTTGATTCGTGCTCTACTAATGTGTGATGATGGGTGTAATACATTGTTGCTACTTGCTACTGTGCATTGTATGTTCCTTTCTACTGTGCTGACTGTATAATGGTCTCTCGGTGAGCAACCAATGTCTGACTCTGTGATGAGATGAACCATTCTATCTTTACTTTTTTACTCGCAGGTAAACTGGTAAAGTTCATCTTTTTAGTCAAATACGGAGTATGTCAGTGCAATTGCAACAACGCAACCTGCTTCTTTTACCTGTTTTTAGGGTCCTTCCCTCACGGCTAATGTCCTTTTCTCTAACCTTTTCCTGCTTTCCTCTTGCTTTAACCATAGTTCAGGAAGCATTGCGGCTAGTTGTGACTTGTGAGCAATTTGTTCTGTCTGATTTGAAACTTTCAGTGAGATGGTTTTGCAAAACTTCTCTTTGATGGAGTTGCAAAACGGTGTCCATGGCGTCAAAAGCTGCCCAAGTTTCCATGTACATCGATAATGATAAAAAAAAAGTATCCAAGGTGCAGGCACATGTTCTTCCTTTTGTTTATTCTGGTGTGTGTATACCTGAAGGTGGCAAACTGGCAAATCACAGGTCATGGGATCATCTGGTGTCTATTCTCTTCTACTACTCTCTTTCTTCAGCGATAAAAGTTACTACTCAATACTGAAATGAGGTTCCAAAATCTGGAACTGAATACAAACTTTTTATCTTTTGTAAATTTTTACAAGATCTTTAACTCATGTAAGTAATAGTTCGTGGTACTAGTAATAAGTCTATGCTTTACCAAAGCACACGGCTTTCCATGGTTTAATATGTGTTTGTGTACCCGCCGTCAGAAAATGTGAACTGCAGCACTTGGAGAAACAGTTACTGAAAGATGCAACCCTGCCTAACTGTATGTGAAACAGTTACTGAAAGATTTAAGCCAATTTATTTTCTTTTTACTATTACTACTATAGTTGTTCCATGATGCATGCTGGTACCACGAGAACAAACAATTCAGCCAAGCTATTTGGATTTTGTGTGCATCAGGAGGCATCAAAATCCTGTTTTTATCGTCATCCGAAACAGTCCTTGAAGATATTGATCTGCTGTGCCAATCCAATGCATGGGAGTATGTAAGCAGATGATGAGACAGTTCACAGCTGGAGCTGCTCCCCCTTAGGATGCCAAATGAGTTGCAGTGGGGCTAATCCATTTAATAATGTGTTGACAAGCAGTAGCAGCATCAGCAGCAGTGGAGCTGATGCTCTTCCTCCATGGTCTTTGCACAGCATTCAGGCATTGTTAAAAGGGGCTCACTGATGGAGTACTGAAGGCATCGTTAATTCGGAGTACTGATCACTGCAGCTTTGTTAAATGCTGATCATAAGATTCTATACTTTAGCTTTTGTTACCTTTCAAAAGATTTGCAGTGCTCCTGCAATGTTAACGCTTTGCTACAATAGATTGAGCGGAACATTGGTGATTTCTTGTTACTACTTACTACTACCCTGCTTTTCTCAGAAGAAGCCTCAGCTTCAGCTTAAAAACGCAGCCTCAGCTTCAAGAACAGCAGAAGGCAATAGGATGCAAATGTTTTGTATCTGCGGATTCTGCGCTCAAGCCGCTCATGTTTGCAGCAGAGTCTTTCCACATGGCTGAAAGTTTCCAATATCGCCCAAAGTGGAGTACTATCTTATTGCTTGACCTAATAGGTTGCTCTCGTATCTAATTCCTCCATTTCAAAATATAAAAATTTCTGTGTGTTTCTCAAAACGTATTTGGACCGAGAGATGTCCATATACATTTTAAAATGACATCTAATCCTTATATTTCCATTTCCTCTGCTCAAGATACACACAATTATTTATTGTCTTTGTCTAGTGGAGTACTCGATTCAAGTGGAAGATACCTTTTGCATTTTGAGTTACGGAGTATCATTGTTTGTGCATATATTTTCCCGTGCAGTATGCTGTATAGTACTACTAGTACTATGTTCAGACTTCAGACAATGGTCTCAACTCTCAAACAACAGCCTTTTTGCCCTTTTTATATATTAAAAAAACTGCAGCAACTGTTATACTGGCATAAAGGTTGCTGATACCTTCTGTACATCTGAGGTACCTGTACTTGCTAAATTTAATTTTCTCAAAAAAGTGTACCAAGTTTTGAAAGTCATACTGTAAACAAATTTGAAGTACGGAGCTCATGGATCCTGGTATAGCAGACTAATCATTATTTAGAACTCATGCAAAGGTCCCCATAACATTTGCTCCCAGGGCCTAGAGGTTGATTCATTTGACTCGTATTCAGATTTCAGATACGTTAGCAGTATTCAGTATTCACTACCCTACATTGCAGCCGCCACATCAATTAAATATGATATACTCCTAGTAATTTTTATCAGTATAACCAAGCTAATTATCAGCAATCGGAATATCAGATAAGAGATTAGCCGTCGAGAATCAGATCAAACAGCAATATATTCAACAGTCATTGTAAACACTTGCCTAATCTTGTTTTCAGATGTCCACTGCTCGTCTTATTTATCAGAAAAGAGACAAAAACATGCAGGACTCATCGAGCAGTATTCTTGCAGGATACTATACATATAGAGTACAGTATCATTGTCAAAAAATGTTTTCTAAGGGATCTTTGCATTGGAGTAAAAAGGGAAAACAGATGGTTCAGTAGAAAACCTTAGGGCCATGCCTGTACGAGTTGCAAGATCCTACAGGGAGCTCTTCTGCACTCATGAGCAGATATCCTGACAGTTTTCAGATGAACAGTGAAGGGACAACACTTTCTTTTTACTGGTACTCCCTATTTTTCTCCATTGCAGAAATTGTTTACTGTATGTGCCAGGTGTATATAAACACACCATGTCGTCACTGCACAGCATCTTGTTATTGTCGCTTCGCCTGCATTGCATTTCACTGAACATCAGTGCATTGCATGATAATATGATACTGCTCGGATAGGCACTGTAGCAGTGGCCTTGTGGGCCTATATACCACTACTATCGAATTCTTTTTTAAGAAAAAGAAAAAGAAAAAAATAGTTATTTGGTTGGTCGTCGAAGTTTACCATGTTAAATTTTAGACGTATCATAATTTCTTAGGTTAGTGTTTTGATCGTCGGCCGGCAATTTACCGACGTTTGCCCGGAGTAGGAGTATTTAAAAGCGAGTCATCAAATACTCCACAGTTCTGCCCTGCTCAGCTCAACTGTGAGATGTGATGAATGCCTGTGGCAGCTGGAGTTATGGGGAAAGAAAGAAAAGGACCACATGATGGAAAATGAGGCGAGTATACAAATACTGGCAACTCCATGAAGCATCAGCTGGCGTACTATCACTTGGATTCAGCTCCTGGCAGGCGCAGGAGATGGCCATACTGTATTTTTCAGCATCGCCATACTGTATTTCTTCATAACTCATAAGTACTCACCCCGTTTCATATTATAAGTCGTTTTGAATTTTCTTTTTAAAGTAAAACTTCTTTAAAATTTGATCAAATTTATAAAAAAACCATAGCAACACTTACAACACTAAATTAGTTTCATTACATCTGACATATAACATATTTTGATAGTTTCTTTGTTTTGTGTTGAAACTATTGCTATATTAAGTTCAATTTTAAAAAAAGTCAAAACAACTTATAATATAAAATGGAGATAGTAGTACCCGGTAGGTTCGCGCCAAATTAAGCCCGGTGGTTTTTTTGAAAGGGGGAAGAGGCCATGGAGACATGGAGTGGCAGGATGACAGGAGAGCCAGCGCCTGACCGCAAGTACTCCCGCGCCATTGATGGGTTGTGCATTTGATGCACCTGCACTGCCCTGATTGTCCTCGTGTGGCTGATCAATCATCACCTTGGTTGCTCGGGTCGAGCAGGAGTATTTTCGTTTCAGATTGATCGGTGAGGGTTTCAAATCTCCCTCCTTTTCTTTCTTTGTTTATCCTGCCCCGTTCAGGAGTGGCGCCATGGTTTTGGGATTTGTTGTCAACTGTGATGGGGATCATAACGATAGTAATATCCTCTGCTACCATTGCCTGTATGGTGAAGTGTCGGAAACAGTAATTTGAAAACGAGTGAGCTAGCATATCTTTTCTTTTTTACTTTTTCTTAACGAACTAATGTTAGGTGTGCTAATTCCATTAAATAAAGTATGACTAAATTTTTTTTACAGGTATAAACCGTTTTTTTTAAGAAAAAAAACACTAAGGGGTAAGCTCCAAGAGACGTTTTGCTCCTGCTAAAGCCAAGTTCTTGGCTTACTCCTTGATTTTTGCCACTGGCGCCACTGTGGACAACTCTTTATGCTGGAAAACTATTTGGTTCTTTTCCTTCCACACCTCCCAACTCCCAAGCCACGAGCAAAATGAGCGAGCGAACTACTTTCTTTGGTACACCTTCGGCGGTTGCTAGCACTATCCGCAAGGCATGTACCGGCGTAGATGCATGCCACCTCTTCGGTCTAAGTTCTCATGAGCTACACAAGTTGATAGCGCGTTCTATATCCTTCTCGTGTATCTACATTCCACGATGAGGTAGTAAGCTGTTTTCCATGATGTGCCGGTACATGAGACAATAAGAGTTGTTTCGAATATGCAAGAGGCTTGCATGTCTTTATACTCAATCCGTCAGAAAATATAAGCACCTGAGTTTTTCTTTATGTGGATTAAGGGAAGGGGTAAAGTTAAATGTGGAATGATTATAATTGGTTGCGATGAGTAGAAATACATAGAGAAGTTAGTATATTCTTGTACAAATTTTGAACATTAGAATTAAATATATTTTGGGTCAGATGAATTTTAAGACAAAGAAAGTAGTGGTAGCGTACTGATGTCGTTTAAGAAAAGTTAGAATGCAATGAAAGATACTCCTAAGTAGCTGTTTTAGCAAGCGAAAAATACACCCTCTTTTTTTTTTGTCACAGGCCATGGTACTAGCAGATGGATCGGCCCAGCTGTGTGGTGCCATCATAGCCAGGCTTTGTGGCCAGCCCACAAATTCTTGGGCCTCGCACGTGGTGGACATGAGGCCCAAACAATGGCCTTGCCAGTCTGGCCGCAGCCGCGTTGGCACCCGGCCCAACAACGCAGTCAAAGTGGAAAAAAGGTAAACGCTGGCCACGTGGTCCTCGGTGGCGGCTCCGAGAAGCCCGACCGGTGGGCCCGGTCTCCCACGACTTCGTTTTATGACACGTGGGCCCGCAGAAGGAGAACAACCTGTCGGTTCCGGTACGGTGGGCCCGGTCTAAGCTGTTTGCTAATCCACTTTTAACGATAAATTAATCCAGGCGTGATCTCCCGGCGCCCACACGCGAAAAGCGCCACACCTAGCGTTTCACATATTTCGCAATACGTCCCTTGAAATTTTTCACAAATCAAACGGAACCACATCTCCATCCTTTGCCTTTTTGGCTTATTATCAACGACAACGAAAATTTAAATTTTAGAAATATTATAGTAGGTTACGAGATTTGTTTTCATCGCATTTCATTTCACAACATTACCTTTTAATTCGATAAGAACATAAATATAAAAGTTTAGTCATTTTTTTGTTTGTTTTATTCTTTCTGCATGGATTATTAGCTGTTGGGCAAACAATGTAAATTGTTCAGCTTAAAGAAACTGCTCCTGGAAAAATCCAAATCAATTTCACAAAAAAAAATAAAACTGTTTATTTTAGGTGAGTGTAGCTGCAAGTATATGCAACACTCGGAAATTCAGTAACAAATGCACTAGTTTATTATTCCTCAAAACTGCGAGGAGCTTTGTGAAAAAAATTATTCCCTTCGACCCAACCTGTTCTTACGTTCGCCTTCAACTCCGCGATCTCCAGTGGCCAATTAGGCTTGCGTCTCTTCCTCAGATTTGGCTGCAGAATTTGAAGCGGTCTTCCACCTCTCAATCCCATCGCCTCCCTCCCCTCCCCTTCCGCCGCTTCATCTGAATCCACAAGGATCTCGTCCACGCTTCTGGCCCGCGCCTCTTCCCAGTTTTGGTTGCTCGAATTTCAGCCGAGCTGGTGTTCCGAGCGATCGATTGGAGAGCAAAATTGGATTTCGATTTGCGAGCTGAGCTGTTTGAGGTGAGTTTGCTGATTCGAAATCGGGTTTCCCTTCCTGTACCGAAGGTGAACGAGTTCTTTATACTGTTGTATTCTAGTTTTCTCTCTCGGAGCAATCGCCAGCCGATTTTTTCTTTCATAAATTTCGTTTTTTATTCTGTCGAGTGCATTAAAACGAAGTTGAATTGGTAGAATTAACATTTGTCTATGAATCTTGCAATTATTCCTTGTTTATAATTTAGGATCCGTGGTTTCCTGGATTCTGCATGTTTGGAGGCGATTTTGCTAAGTGTATGGAATTGGTTTTCCAGTGGCAAACTTGTGTCAATTATCATATTTTGAAGATTATTATTCAGTTTTCTCCATCATTCTTTTTCTTGATGATATACAATTAACCGTTATAGCCATTAAATTGTGATAAGTTGATTGCATTAGGTAGAAACTGTACTTTGTGCAGGACAATTCTTCAAATTGAACCCCTTCTATGTAATATTGTGGTACGCCTAGCAGTCATAAAAGGCTCAGCTCTGAATACATGCTCATTGGTTCATTGCCTGTTATTTGCAACAGTAAGAGCGAGTGAAAATGATGGAGCAGGATGGAAGGTACTGAGGTTGGGGTGATTCAGTAAATTATTTCGTTGGCTGGCAATGCAGTGCTTCTGCCCTGGGGCGAAGATGAACAGGATCGAAAAGGCAGCCCGGTCATCGGAGATCAGCAAGCACTCATCTACGAATGGCGAGATCAAGCAGCACATCAACAATATTGATACTGAAGAAGCTGACTTTCCCCTCCAGGAGGGAGGTTCGCTTAACAGTAAGGTTGGTTTCATTTCATGGCATAAATTCTCATGACACTTTTTTCGCAGTACATGATCATCACTTGTAATTTCCTGCTTTGGTGTACAACTGAACATTTCCTATATGCCATATATGATTGTGTCCATAACTGAAATCACCAGACAAGTCCATGCATGACCTGTTGTTTATACTCTTTACTGTAACAGTGTATGTGCGATGAATATATTTGTGTCCCATATTTATGCCCATAGAAGAATTACTCTTAATGAAATTGTCTTGGCACAAACAATCTGCATGCGTCTTCCCTTTCTCATTGTTTCACTACAAGTTATATAGGAGAGACCTTATGCTAGTTTACCATCCTGATCAGATTATTTACAAGAAGACATTTTTGCAGAACATAGTTGGAACATGTGCATTGTGTGTGCGTTTTCATGAAAAAGTACACCAATCATTGCATGAGTACCACATTAGCTTTTACCATTCATTTTCTTATGCGTGTCTGCATGTCTCAATTATATTGTAATCTTGATAGCTCTTAGAATATGATGCTCCAAATTAATTCTCTCATGGTATTTGTAAACACCGCAATTTTCAGGAGGCAAGAGCATTGCTAGGAAAGGTAGAAAACCAATATGGACACGCTGAAGAAGCACTACGAGTGTTCAGTGGAATAAATATGCCTGCATTAATTCCTAAGGTGAAAATGTCTATCATTAGAAAAGTGGACCTGCAAAAGGCCCAGTTACATTCCAGCTCTCCTTCATTGCCTTTTCATGCTGCTATTCTGCTACTGGAGATTATATATTTCAAAGCTACAGCACTTCGCAATCTTGGAAAAATCGAAGGTATATGCCTTTTTTTTTTCTCTTATCATGAAATATTTTGCTCGTGTCTGTGATAGTATTGCAACCATAACTTCAACTCAATTTGGTATTTTTTAGAAGCTACAAAAGAGTGCAGTAGCATATTGGATGTTGTGGAATCTGCACTACCTGAGGGTTTGCCAGACATCTTTGGTGATGACTGCAACCTGAAACCAACACTATGCAGAGCTGTTGAACTGCTTCCAGAGCTATATAAATTAGGGGGTTTTCATTTTGAAGCTATCTCTTCATACAGGAGGGCTCTTTGGAGTAACTGGAATCTTGATGAAAAGACAATTGGTAGGATACAAAAGGAATTTGCGGTTCTTCTCCTATATAGTGGCTGTGAAACTTGCTCTCCGAATCTTCTATCTCAGTTGGATGGCTCATTTGTACCTCGGAACAATTTGGAAGAAGCCATTCTTCTTTTAATGCTTCTATTGAGGAAGTTCAATCTTAAGAGGCTCGAGAGGGACCCAACTGTGATGCATCATCTGACATTTGCATTGTCCATGTCAGGGCAGTTAAAACCACTAGCTATTCAGTTTGAAGAATTATTACCTGGAGTATTACACAACAGAGAGTGGTCGTACAATGTTGCTTTGTGCTACCTAGCAGAAGAAGATGATCTAATCGCCCTGAATCTGCTCAAAAGGATATTGGTGTCTGGAGAAGATTCCAATAATCTCAAAGAACTTCTCCTAGTTTCCAAAATTTGTTGCGAGAACAGTGTACAAGGTGAAGAAGGTACTTTGTATGCACGCAGAGCCCTAACTAATCTACATGGAGGTTGCGATCAAATAGAGGTTACTGCTGACCTTTTGCTTGGCATTTCCCTTTCCAATCAAGCTAGATTTGCTACGACCAACACAAAGAGAGCCTCTCAGCAGCGTGAAGCGTTGGAAGTGCTCGGTATTTCTGAAAAGAAGATGCATGGCATAGATTTTAGGGTACTATACAATCTCAGCCTTGAAAATGCCAAGCAGAGGAAATTGGATACAGCAGCTCGTTATGCAAAGAAACTGTTGAAATTAGAGGCTGGATCAGAACTCAAGACTTGGCTCCTTATGGCTCGAATAATGAGTGCCCAAAGACGGTTTGAAGACGCTGAGTCCATTGTAAATGCCGCGCTAGATCAGACTGGAAAATGGTTTCAAGGAGATTTATTGCAAATTAAAGCCAAAATGCAGGCTGCACAGGGTAAATTTAAGAAAGCAGTTGAAACATATACCCAGCTTCTTGCTGTCATCCAGCTAAGGACAAAAAGTTTCAATGCTGGGATTTCTGTGTTAAAGGTGGATACCCCTCCTCTAAATCTATCATGGATGGTTTTTAGCAGCATATTCTATATATTTTTTAATCTCCTGAACCCAACTTAACGACTCATGGCACCTAGGATGACATGAATCCCGTAAAAAATTTAAAACATCCATTTTACATAGTAAACTTCAATATTGTTGTTGGGAATAAAATTATCGAAATAGAGGGATAAAGCTTTTATATTTGTTAATTACATGTAGTATGTGATTTCCTTTTGAAAAATGTAACACCTTTGGTACTCGTGTGCCACTCTTTGCAGGGCTCTAAGGATGATAGAAGTCTGGAAATAGAGACGTGGTATGATCTGGTCCTTCTGTATATAAGAATGTCACAGTGGAGGGATGCAGAACTTTCCATATCAAAAATAAAAGCTATCAGCCCATACTCTGCCTTGGCTTTTCATGCTACAGGTGCTTCGTGTTCTATTCATAATTCATCATGATGTTCCCTTTTCTTAGAATCATATCACTGTATTAGTAGCAAATCTTTTTCAGCAGATCGTCAGAAGATAATGTTGTTTACTTTACCATGAACTCATTGTCTTAAGTATTTACGAAGTTGTTTGCCGTGCAGGAAAGCTACATGAAGCAAAAGGTTTTCTAAAGGAAGCTCTTCGAGAATACTCAACAGCATTGGACCTTGAACCTAGACATGTACCAAGTTTGATATCAACAGCTATTGTTCTTCGACGGCTTGGCGAGAGACCCTTGCCTGCTGTAAGGTGTTTCCTAACTGATGCATTGCAATTAGACAGAACAAATCATATTGCGTGGTTGAACCTTGGCTTACTATACGAAGATGAAGGGAGCAGTTCAGCACTTGAAGCTGCTGAATGTTTTCAGACTGCTGCTCTTCTTGAAGAAACTAACCCAGTAGAACCTTTTAGATGACACAGATTGTACTCAAATTGAATGTTTTAGGGAGATTGCTATAGTACACAAAGTACTTTCACAACACAGTTTCTAAACATTTTTTCCTCTTCTGGTGCATTCTTTTTGTGCTTCACCATCCCAACATTTAGGAGAGGAGAGTGTGTAAAGTGCATAAATTACAAACACGTACACGTGTACAATTGTTACCCCATATTTTTGACATAATATTGAGATTATAGCATGACACAATTCCTGTTCAATCAATGGTTCGCAACTATTCTTCATATATGCATTTATAGATGCATAAGTAGTTCAGACTTCAGAAATTCAGAAGCCATTTGTCCCAAGGAATACATAACCATTTGTCCCAAGCTCTAGTAGTCTAGTTTTTTTTCTCTTATGTATGTACTCAACTACATATTAGCATATGCTAATCTAAGGTCTGCTCTAGAAAAATGTTTGGTAATTACCAGTTGCAGCGTGTGTGGAGTCGAAGCACATGCCAGCGCCCATCACCCATCGAAGAGGTTGGAGAGGATGTCCCTTTTCCTGTAATGCACGTGTGAATCAGTACAAGAATCAAAGTGCTGACATCGAAAAGCAAAGCTGATCAGCAGAAGAATGAATAGCTTCTCTGCTCACGCGCCGGCGGCCATGGCGAGCGTCTGTCGCATGCCCTGATCCCCTCCCTACTCATGGACTCATGGGGCCAACGAGCATGGATGGAGAAGCTGAAGGGAGATCTTGAGTTTCCAACTGAGGAAAGGTGGCAAGGGGCGGCGGTGGCTCCGGTGGGGAGGAGACGGTGATGGCTGCCCATCGACGCCGTGGACACGCTCACGCGGCGGCGGAGGCGGCGGGCAAGAGAAAAAGGAAGGCGAGAAGCAGAGGGACCTTTTCCAAACTTTTCGGCTTTCAGTTCTTCAGAAATGGGCCGTGGGCTACTTTATCTTCAAAGTCCAAGCCTAGTCTGAAACGCTGTCTTTAGTAGGCCGAATTCACCGACAAATCCGACACAAGAAGCCCAACCAAGCCCGTCGTCTTCTTCGAGCTCCTCCCAAGTCTCAAGCGGAGTTGCTTCGAAAGTGGACAGTTTAAGGCGGAGTTCTTTTCTAATTTTCTATTAAAGATAATGATGTAACTAGAAAACACAAAATAAAAAATCATTAGCACACGATTAATTAGTTTTAATTATTATAATCTTAAAAATAGATTATTTGATATTTTAAAATAACTTCTATATAAAAATTTTCGCATAAAACATACATAAAAATTTTCACATAAAACATATATTTAGTAGTTTGAAAAGCATGTTAATACAAATAGAGGTAAAATCTATTGATACACAAAATCTATTGAGAAGGTACCACGTGGTATCCACCTATTCTATTGTAAATTTGGTAACCTAGGTAATATGAAATACCAAATTTTACATAAATTTAGTACCTCATGGTACCTCTTCAAGAACCGTAAAATTGCTCAAATCCAAAAAGACATCATACGTTACTGCCAATACACAATCCAACACCCCAACACCTGGGCTACATCTGCTGTTTTTGTCTACCTGAGAGAAAGTACCTTGAACAATATTGATCTATTCGAACAAGGGAATGTTCATATTTCCCTGGTTGCAAAAGAAATACAAGCTGCAACTTCAGATAATGATCACGTGTACCATATTGTTTTCGCCCCAAAAAACAACTATCGAGTCTATGACTACTGACCCCTGTATTACCCTTCTATAAAGAAATACATCAATTCTGATGAAAACTCATCGAGATTGTCAGCCTATGCATCCAAAAGACCAAAACTACGAGGCTAGTTCATCAGAATCTTTTCCCAATGACGAAAACTCACTGGGACAACGAAAGCTTTAGCTTCCATCAGTACACTCCAATCTTTCCCCCCAAAAAGAGTACATCTGAATCTCAGCACTGGAAATCACCTCGGATACTTCTGTAAGTAAAGATCATGTGGAGCATATCCTGCAGAGACAATCCTGCTGCCAAAACGCCGTCCATGTAGTGAATGAGCTGCAGTGCATGCAGCCTCTTTGCGCAAGAACTCTACAAGTATACAGCCAGCTTCGAGCGCACTGGTGTTTGAAGCCAAAGCGTTGTCTCTAGCATCAACTGCAGGTGCCTTCTCTGTGTTGCTTTCACTCACACCAGCACCACCTTGTTGCTCGTTCTCCCTACCAGATTTGTCCGCTCCATCTCCAGGTACTGTGGAACAAGAAGTTTCCAAGGACGCCGGATCTGCATCTGCATGCCCTCTCTCTATAGTTCCACAAGCATCATCTTGAGCATCCGTAGAATCTGTCTGATCAGCTTCCACTCCTTGATCAGTATTCTCGTCTCCTGCTGTAGGTGCATCACACTCGCCACGTGTGTCAAGATTTTTGTGGTCCCGACCCTTGGGAATAGAATCTGTGTCAAGCTCTACGGGATCCTGGACCTCACAAATAGAAGGATCAGGAACATCTGTACTCTGATTCAACACAGAACATTCCGCTCCAGTCTCAGTGCAGCTGACACTGCCACCATATTCTTTGGGCTCAATCTTGGTGGATCCATCTTCACACTCGGTTATGGTATCCCCTGTAGTGTTGTCACTGCTAGCAGGGTACTTTACGACATTTATGGATTTCACAGCTCCAAACCTGTCATCTTGCCCATAATGTAAGCTGAAAGCACCATAATAAGTCAATACAACAGGAATGCAACAGAATCACCTATACCTTGCACACTCCACACGTACATCTTCCAATATTTCCTCCAGCTCAGATTTTGAGAGTAGCAAATACTCTTCTTGGTCAAACTACATTATTTCATGTTTGTAAACAACTCACGAGTTTGTACGTAATAAATGTGAAAGACAGTTTGTTAGTTCTGTTGACTGACTAATAAAAGTGGCATGCATCAAAGATACAATGGTGGGTTCCTATATCATTTGGAGAACACGTACAATAACAACAGTCCATAATGCATGGAGGAAACATGTTACGCTGCTAATGGTTTTGATACAAAGAGAGATGCTTGAGGAAAAACTTATGAACAGAGTTGACACTACGACATACCACATTTTTTAGCTGCAGGACTTTTGTTGGTTCTTCAAGTAGTGATTTGGCACTGTCAGGAATTCCATAAAATGGGGAAGCTTCATTAAAAGCCTGAAATTTCAAAGGAAACAGAGTGGGACTTAATTCAATGAAATGGAAATGACAGAAAATGAATGAATCTAAAATGTTTGAACCTGCTCGGTAGAGTTAGGGAACACATTAACAGCAGTTAGGATGCCTCCACCAAGCTTCATCCCATTGAGGCCAGCACATGCCTTCGATGTAATGGAGTGATCAATGTACTGCACACATCAAATTGATAAGAAATCAGCTTAAGTAATATATTCATCTGGTCTAGTTTTTTTTTTTATCTTCTCCATCAATGACATGTTTGAAAAAAACGATTTAGTTTAGTACCAGAGCTTTCCATACCTCAAGAAATGCACATGCCCCACCAAGGTCTTCATTAAAAAGAAAGCGGTAAGCAGCCAACGGACCAAATGAACTAACAATTTCCATGAGCTGAAAGAGGACAATGTAGAAGCTTCTGAGGGATAACCGGATAACAGCTAATAACCACAATACCACATGCAGAGCATGATCACTGGATTAAAACAAGTTATGCAAATATACTGGTGGATGCTTTTGTATTACCATCTCAGATGAAATCACTCCAGAAATCCCAGCGATGAAAATCTGCAAAAGTTAAAAAAGTTGAGACATCCGATGAAAGCTACTAAAGTTCCTAGATAATCAAACCTATATGTTTTATATTAACTTCAATTAACAGCGGATGTACGATATCCATGTATCAAATATTTGGCCAGAAAAGTAAGAATTTCTATCAATCAGAAAATGCAAATATTTTTTCACCGCCTCTGGAAATATAGTCATCCATATCATAGATATGAGAATGGACTGGCTCTGGCAAGTTACCTTGTGTGGTGAATCTGCAACGACATCGGATATCAATTTAATCTCTTCAGAAGGCTTCTTAGGAGCAACATGCTGCATGGAACAGAAAAATATAACACAACATTAGGAAGAAAGATTTTACAAACTATAATCTGTTCCAAAGTTGCAAAAATCATGCTATAGAAAAAAAATGCAGCAAAAAAGTATGTATGTAGAGGACATCAGAGTAATGATCTGAGTGCAAACTATGTTGATAGCAAATATAATCAATTAACCATTCATCGCTAGTTAGACTTGGCTCTTAGCCCTCTGTTCTACTGAATGTAACACTACAGAAGGCATTATCACAATCTTAAACTCAGGAGCTGTCGAGACATGCATACTTTTTTACACAAGGGCATAGTTTTTTTTTTATCAGGTGTACGTCTTCCCAAAAACACTGATATGTCATGTGCCTAGGGGTAGTGAGTTCTGTATTGGTGTCATTTGTTGATGCTACACGGTATTATAGACTTATACTGCCATAGCAAAATATTCTTGGTTACATCAAATAACGACCACCAAACAGCGTGCATTCTTGATTTTGTAGGCAGTTTTGTAAGTAGCAAATCAAATTGAGAGCAGAAAAAATACTTAAAAATCAAACATATAAATTGAGTAAGCAGTCTGAAAATTCACACAAAAATGGCATGTCACTGTATACAGCTGATTGAGAAAGATGGTTGAATAAAAAAGATGGATCATGCGATACTTTGTCAGTTTACAGAATGAAACTACAGACAGGATCTCTTCTGTGAAAGTGCTCTTTTTCTGTTAGTAATATAGTTAAAATGTCCAGTAAAATGAGCTATGCCTTTGTGGCTCAAGATAGCATATGATTTTTTCAACAAGACCAAATTAAGCTGAACTTATTATCTTTAACACAGAATTGTTGAAAATGTATGAAAACTATTGCTTTAAGAAAAGGGTACTGAAATCTCACTATAACACAATAGTTAATTAAACAAGTTTGGTCCCTTCTATTGTCATTAGCATTAGCATTAGCATTTAGTAAATATCAATGCACCTTAGTGCTACAGACAGTAAAGGGTGATTAAGGTGCTTTATGGTAGTAAGAAATCCAAACCACTTAAGTCGCAGAATGACATGCACTAAAAAAAAAAGCTTCAGAATGCGAATGTGCTTCAAGCAATATACTCATTACAATACTGAACATCAGAAGCAGACTAAGTGCATGTGCATTTTGAGTAATAAGAATTGAGAACAAGCCATCTAAAAACAAGAGGAGAGACAATAAATCATTTGTGATTCCTGAAACCACTTATATACGTGTCACACAAATCAAGCATATTGACACAAACCACACTAGATGTCATGTTAACTTACATCAAACAATGTTTGGCATCTTTAGTGGGTTCCAAAAAGGGTGGAGAAACAAGCAAAGGAAACCAATGTAAGGGTGAATGGTTGGCTTCTAAAATGACCGAATGGTTCCTATACTAATAAAATTGTGTGATCATAATTCTAGTAGAAAGATTTTTCGTTCCACGTTCACATTGGTCTATTGTCCACTCATATTAGAATGGGAATATGGCTAACTTGACTGTTATCAACTATCACATTGTGCTTGTTGCCATGAAACAAGATTTATGGATATTCCGAACCAAGACAGGAAGGTTATCTTAGCAATCAGCATGCTCAAATCTTCACTAATAATACATTTACTTGAACCATGTTGTGCAAGCTGTCTTCCTAATTTTTCCATGAACTGAGCACCATAAGGACTCTGCCAGCAGTGTAATCAGCAACCAATAATTCTGGAAGAAGCAGCAGTCACATAATATTGACATTACACCTTGAATCCTGCTTAAAAAATCCTTTGCTTCACCATCCTGAACGTGAATTATGACATACCCAATTAAAATACCCTATTTAAAAGATTCCAACATGACCATCAGATGAGAACTTCTCGGGTGATATAAATATATGCCATGAATAAATCCAAAAAAAGAACAACTACTCTGGAATACTGTTTGCACCATGATAAATATTAAGAAACTACTCTAAAATATTTTTTTCTTAAAGAAATATATCAAAGCATTTAATACCACCCTATTCAAGCAGAAACAAACATAGCATTTGATACCAACCTAGTCAGCACTTCTCACTCTAAAACTTGGACAGAGTATTAGATTGTGAGTAAAATGTAAACGCCTTAAACATGGTGGTCCATTAATTATTTAGATATAAAATAATGCAGTCTATGGACACAACACTCCAAAATTGAATGCGCAGATGTACAGCAAGGAACAAATCAATATTTGCAGGCCCAGCAGTTTCTCTGCCACCATTTCACAATTGAAAGTAGACATTTGTAAGCTATAAGCAGCTTAATCAAGAGAGTCTGCTCCATGAAATCCTAGCATTGCCATTTATTACAAGGGTAGTACTGAAAACTTTAGCATCTGGCCATTAAAAAGAAGTCTCCAAGAATAAAATGGGAAAAAAATTAAAAAAAAACATGCACAAATTCAAGAAAGGCCAAACAACCAACATGCACATATGGCTATATTATTGTCAATCATTTCTTCTAAGTAAAGCCACATCGAAAGGGAAACCTTTCATAGCTGCATAGAATTTCATTTATGCCGTAAGCATGTGAAATGTTCAGGAATCCTACAAACAAAGAAGAGAATAACGAGCTACATGCCTTCATGTATTAATTATAAACTAGGGGCACATAGTTAACATTAAAAGACCATTTATTGGTACATTCAGCATCACTCGGCTATAAATAAGAAGTAAAATGGCTGACGCTAGAGGATAACCAGATGTCCAGAAAGTAATTAACACTACTTCAAGATATTTGGAAGGTTGGTCATAACCTAAGACTAGCAGTCAGAAGGGAAGGTGGCCTGGAGGGAGAGTTGATATAAGCAAAGTTGAGTAAAACCTAATCAGTTACAGGCAGACTCAGATCAAAAGATGCAATTCCAATCTGACTAGGTCATGCAATATACCAATGACATACAGAAAGATTACACAAACCAAATAGGTGGAATGACAAGGGTAATCTTGTATTCTGGGAACGTGTGAGCATGTTATATGGCACGTCGCCAAATTTTATGTAATAGTACTATGCAAAATAGCTATATACTGATAAATCATAGTAACGCTAAGATGTTTGATCAGCCCACCAGACGTTATTTTAGAAGTAAAGCCAATCAGTAAGAACCTCTCCATAAATGTAATACAAGTATTGTACAGTTGCAATTATCTGAAATTACTGATGACTTCAATAAATATAATGGAAAAATAGAACAGCTGAGAGATTGTCGCAACAAGAATTTCTAGATTTTTTTTACTTGGAATCATCTAGATCAAAGCAATACGCAGGCAAATCTGAAAATCATCTGTTGGCAAGAGAAGGTGAGAAAGGATGGAATCTTACTGCCATTTCAACATATTCTTTGGGGCGTCTAATTTTCAAAGAAGATCCACCAAAAGACCGTCCGTCAAAAGAAAGAGCTGCTGTAGCATCCTCTGGTGTAAGAAATTCAACAAAGGCCTGACGTTTGTCCTTGTTTATCTGCATTGAAGGAGCATGGCATATCACTAGATGCTATTAAGAAACATTTGCAAAGCAGTACCGAAAGGTGAGATGGTAGTTTGCTCACCACACAACTGAGGCATGGTTGTTTGGACCTCTGGATATGGCTCGCACTAGATGACAGCAAGAACTCATTCAAGCAGCCAATCAGCATGTCTTCTGTGGCTAAACTTGGTAGATTTTCAATGTGCAATCTCCTGAGTGGTCGGGTTGCTTGTGTCAGCTGGACAGAATCAACAGCCAAATTACTCCCTGTCAATACAGTTCCAATTGTAGTGTTTGGGTCCTGCTTCGATGTGGTAAAATTGACTGGAACAGTGGAATCCTTTAGACCAACCGTTGACTGCAAAGTGGTAACAAAATTAGATAGATCTGTTGCCACAGGAAGCTGATCCCATGTGGCTGATTTCTTTTCTGGAGACCGAATAACCAGAGAAGCAGTCTTGATAGTTGTCTGTTCATCTTTTGGTGCTGTTTTCCTTTTCCTTGGTGAATATCCACCAAGCCGACTTTCATATCTCCGGTAAGATCCACTACTGTATCCATCATTCCAAGATGTTCTATGTCTGTCAGTTTCAAAATGCTTCCTTCTTGATTTGTCCATGGAGTGATATGGAGGATAATAATCATGGCCATGTCCACGATAGCTATGCCTTTGTTCTCTTGAGGATGGTGAGACAGACCTGTCATGTCTTTCTTGATAATGATCCCTGCTTGTCGACCTTCTCCTTTTTGACCTGGGCTCTTCATGGTGCAGTTTTGCATTCTCTTTCCTCCCGTCTTTTCTATCAAAATGTCTGGGATCTTGTAATCGCACAGCATCTTGTTTCTTCAGTGTGGGTCGATCAACCTGAGAACTCTTCTCATCATCAAAGCCACGGCTTTTTCTCTTTCCATCAGTTAGCCTCTCACTCCTCTCCTTGATTCTATCATTACCAACTGGTTCATCAATCCATCTTTTCCCAGGTCTTTTTTGGGATTCCTGTATTGTTGCATCACCGTCTCTTGCTGTAATCTCACCATGGTTTCCACCTCTGCTTTTGCCAACTCGACCACTCGTGTATGTGCTAAGCTTATGAGAATTATGATTGCCTTTGTCTTTGTCAACTAAATGACTATCATCTCTTGTGGAGGACCGCTCTTTCTTGGAGCTCTTCTTTGGTGCATCTCTTTGATCATCTTTCGATGGGACCTTCACTTTAACTTTCAAGTTATCTATCTTGGAGATGTCTTTTGGCCTATGTTTCAGGTTGTCTTTCTTGGAGACCTCTCTTTGCATATCTCTCATGTTGTCCTTTCTACGCTCTTCCCTTGGCGTATGTCTCATTTCATCCTTCTTGGAACCCTCCCCTGGTTTATCACTATTATCCTTTTTGGAGCCCTCCAAAGGCATTTCTCTGACATCCTTTCTGCTTTTGGACCCTCTTCCTGATTCCAGATGATTGGATTTACCATTACTGTTCTCTTCGAGCCCTTCCTTGGTTTTCTTAGCTTCTGAAGCAGTTTTCTTTTCACGACGCGACATGATATCCTGAATGCTCAAAGGCCTTGTGCGAGCAGCCGTCCCATCACTAGTGATTCTCCCAGAATCCTTTTCGTTCTGTACTCTTCTACTCATCTTGCCCCGAAACCAGGAATTTGGACAAGATAATGAGGTCCTAAATTATTTGAGTTAGCATAACCAGAGGATCATGACAAGAGCAGTGCCTCTTCTTCCTGCAGAACTATACCAATATAAGTGTCAAAACGATTCAACATATTTTAAGCCATAAGGATACATCAGAGAACCAGCGGTAATTGTCAGTAATACACAAAAGACACACTGGTGCAAGTGTAATGCAACCTCATAATTAATAACGGCAAGAAAGGGCATGTGCATTTAGGTATGCATAAGTCTTAAAGAAGAGTCATACTCATCCACAACTATATTGAACGGCGCATCATACATTTTTAACAAACATGAAGACTTCGAGATGTCAAATTGTTTTGCACCAGAACTAACCCAACAAAGAACACAAGATGTCATCAAGAACAGCAAACCTCCAGTTTGACCACCTAAACCTTGTTAGATCAGACTGAGAACAGACAATGATCAGGTACAAGTTCCTCTTTTTGCAGATAGCGCTGGATGACGGTGCTGTAGCAGTAGCACTCAACAACAACACTACCAACTTTTTTGTGAAGTTAAGCATATGCAGCGCATCCCTAATCATCTCAATATAAACAGCAAGTCATTCTAGTGCTAAGGCCCAGTTTGATTGCCATCAAAGAAACAGACAACCTTGGAACTGATTCCAGGAGAAACCCAAGCTACCCAACAACCTAAAAGCGGGCTGGTCTTAGGGTGTTGCCGTTCAATTTGGGATGAAATTTCCCACTAGCACGTACAGAAGTCGCAAATTCGATCTAACCTAGGTCATTTATCCTCATCCTTAACTCATTCTCTCACGCATTTCTCCTCTTCCTTAACCCATTCTCTCACGCGCAACTTTTGGGGGCGCCCACGCCGTCGCCTAACAACTCCTCGCCGGCGACCCCAGCTCTCAGGTCTCCCCGCCTCCTCAGCTGTCCCACCCGTCCAGCCTGCCCAACCTCCTCGCCTTCTGCCCCTCCGCCACTCCCGACGACCGCCACCTTCCCCCATAGCCGTGCAGCACCTAGAACTAGTTCTACGCAAGCAGCCCAAAAAGCTCACGCCCGTGACCCCCCAAACCATCGCATCAAAACCTCCGGAATGGAACACTAGAGCGGGAGAAAACCATCGATGGGCAGTAGCAAGCACCTGGGGAGAGCGGAGGCGGAAGCGGGTGGCAGCAGGACGCTGAAATCCCGGCGCGGTGGCGGCGGCGCGGGTGGTGGCCGCGGGGGATTGGCTCCGCCGCGCGATCCCTTCTCCTCTCTCCGCTCCGGGCTCCTCCGCCTCGTGGTGAGATGAGAACGAGACAGCCACCGAGAGTGAGGAGGAGGCCTGCGGGCTGCGGCGAGTTGGGTTGCGAACTATAGATGGGCCGGAATCTACGGCCGCGTCTGGCTTGGACTGAGAAGCTTTGTGCTGGGCTACAGGGCTTAGCTTGGGCCTCATGGTTTGGGGAATTTTTTTCATTTTTAATTTTAATTTTTAAATATTTACAGAAATATTATACCATCCAAAATATTTACACAAATAGCCCCTGCCGCTTAAGTGAAGGGCGGCAAGGTGTGCACATTTTACACTTAGGTCCCTTGCTGCCGGGGTTAATGTAATTTTTTTAAATGCATTTTTCTATTTTTTTTCAACTTGTCCGTCCCTCACGTCACCCTGCCGTCTACTTCTATAAATATTTTCATCAGTATAATATTTCTGTAAATATTAAAAATTAAAAATTTAAAAATGAAAAAAAATCATGGTTTGGGTAGTAGCTGGGCCAGCTGAGACTTGCTGTGACGCTCGCTAATTGATGTGTTTAGCAACACTAGTAACATGTTTTTGCTTTGTAACGCGCAAAGCTTATATGACTGGGGATTGCTGGGGGGAGAAACTGGATATCAAGCTATCTTTAAAATCGGTTTCGCTGGAATGCTATCCATAAAATTCGATTAGATAAAATGCGAAGCTCGGGCAAGCGTTACTCACCGAATCACCATTGTATCTTTTTCACTGATTTTTGAATTGTTCTTTTCTCCTCCTCATGGTGATCTGATTCTGACGAAAATGTCCCTGCAGCCGGTTATTGATAGAGAGGTCGGTCTCGATTGGTTGAGCCATTTCTGTTCGCTGCTCACTTGCCTTCGCGCCACAAAGTGCCACCGCAACGCGCTCCACCGTGGCCTGCAGCTCCGGTCCGGCACCTCGAGGCTGCAACCCCGCGCAACCTCGATGCAGGCCTGACACACCCGATTGGTGGTCATCCATCCCCCGCGCCACCTTGAAAATAGCATAATGTCCATTTTCTGCTGTGGTTTGAGAATAAAGGCCCTATCCTTTTGCCTTTTACAAATAAACCAAAACGGCTCATTAGGGAATAAAAATAAAATTATAGTTAAAACTTTTATATATGTGTTTTTGTGACTTAAAAGTCAATGCTAAAAAAAACTACGTTGAAAATATCTCAAAATTAAGTTTGCAAATTTAAAATTTGGTATTTTATTTGGCTGATTAGGCCATCCGATGGGAGCCTAAGGGTGTGTTTAGTTCGCGAAAAGAAAATTTTTTGGTGTCACATTAGACGTTTGATCGGATGTCGGAAGGGGTTTTCGGACACAAATGAAAAAAACTAATTTCATAACTCGCTTGGAAACCGCGAGATGAATTTATTAAGCCTAATTAATCCATCATTAGCATATGCGGGGTTACTGTAGCAATTATGTATCATAGACTAATTAGACTCAAAAGATCCGTCTCACGATTTTCATGCAAACCGTACAATTAATTTTTCTTTTTATCTATATTTAATATTTTATGTATGTGTTTAAAGATTTGATGTGACGTTTCTGGAAAAAAAAACTAAACAAGGCCTAAAGCGTAACCTGCTGTGGTTGGTCGCACACCGTGACACGAATGAGCGAGACTTTTCTGCTCGTGACGTGGGAGGAGACAAAAGAGAACGACAGTGTTTATAAAAAAAGTAGTAGAGAAATTTTGAGTCGTACTGTCGTAGCAAGAAAAATACATGTCATGCATCAGGGTTTAATTCATTTTGCTCTGCATGTCCATTTGTAGTCAAATGATTAACGCTGTATACTGATATAGCTTCTCGCTGTGTCTCTCTATATATCAGCATTGCAGGAGATCGATGCTTTACTTGAGAGCGGCATAGCGTGGAGCCGGCGACGTACGGTCCCTTGAAAAAAGTAGGGACGAACTGCAGGCCTATGACTGTTCCGTGCATATGCATGAGCCACGGGCCCACCGCCGATCTATCGGCCGACCGTCTCATCAAGGCAGTTATTCGCATCTGCAATGTTGTTTCCTCGGCGCATGCAGATCCAGTCATCCAAACATTAGTCAATTATTTTTACAAAGTCCGTTCAAAAAATATTTTTACAAACACAATACAACGCTATTTGTTTTTTTTAAAAAAAACAGTAAACATATGTGTTCATATACAATTGCACACACTCATTTCTATACAAGCACATCCTATCATTTAGAAGAATAATTAGACCCTTCACAGTGCTCATATGTGGACGAGTTGCCATGTGCGCCACCTTATATTTGCGTATACGTGACGATGGGACCCGCGCCTTCACTCAGCTGCTCGCTCCCACAGTGCTCCTATGTGGACGAGTTGCCAAGTGCGCCACCTTATATTTACGTATACGTGGCGATAGGACCCGCGCCTTCACTCAGCTGCTCGCTCCCTAACTGGGTTACAGGTTCTTTGCTCGCGCTAGAGGACGCAAGGCCCAGGAAACGAAAGGACAGCCAACCAATCAGCCTAGGATATGGAAGGTTACCATCACTGTGAGTTGCGTCGCCTCGAGGTGGGCCCATTTGATTGCGTCCGTGATTTTCAAGCCTGCACCGTGAGACCCATGCCTCAAGGGGTCCTTGTGTCCATATGGCAGCTAGGGTAACTCATTTGAGTTGTTTGCACTGTAAAGAGCCTTAGTCATTGTTGTACCGTAGTACTATTTGTCTTTTAATGTTTTTGAGAAATCATATGTAGCTTGTGTATCTGTCAATCTGTGTATTGGAGCGGATATAGACATGCAACTTGGAGAAGCAGTCGCTGCAGACTGCAGTACACCATAAAAAGGATAGGCCCCATTTTTGGCAAACCAGATTTAAAATATTGAATCACAACAATACAACATCCAAAAGTAATGGTCCTCATCCCTGACAAATCGGATTAAAGGAATTGGTACAAACATAAAAAGGTCATATAATGTCCCTCCCACTCTTTTTTTAACCTTGGTCCATCCCAGTTAAATGCACTAAATATGGAAATTACTGAGCACAAACGCACACACGCGCACACAGATCTCAAAGCACGACGAACAACCGGGACACAAACCTCGCCACCTGGCTATAAATAGCCTTGTTGGTCACATCCAAACGCAGCTGCAGCAGCACTACCTGTCAGTACTCGGAGTAGCAAATTATCAATCTTTGCATGGACAAAGCTATGGCGTTCGTCCCGCCGCGAGACCTCGTCGTCGTCCTCCCCTTCCTCGCGCTTCTCCTCCCCTTGTACATCTACCTGAGGTACTCGAGGAGTGCAAAGGCTAACCCGTCGCTTCCCACCGAGTGGCCGTTGGTCGGCATGCTCCCTTCCCTCGTCGCCAACATCCACAACCTGTTCGACTACGCCACCGCGCTCCTCGCCGCCTCCGGCAACAGCTTCGAGGCCCGCGGCCCGCCGATGTCCGGCCTCCGGTTCTTCGTGACGTGCGACCCGGACAACGTGCGCCACATCTTCATCAACAACTTCGCCAACTACCCCAAGGGCGTGGAGTTCGCCTCCTTCTTCGACGTCATGGGCGACAGCTTCTTCAACGCCGACGGCGAGTCGTGGCGCCGCCAGCGCGCCAGGGTGCAGCACGTCATGAGCAACCCGCGGCTGCTCGCGTCCATGGCCGCGTGCTGCCGCGGCAAGGTGGAGAAGGGCCTGCTGCCCATCCTGGACCGCATGGCGAGCGCCGGCGCGCCGTTCGACCTGCAGCGCCTGCTCACCAGGTTCGCGTTCGACGTGACGGCCATGGCGGTCTTTGGGGTGGACACGTGCCGCCTGTCCATCGACATGCCGCCGCTCGACGTCGCGAACGCCATGGACGCCGTCATGGAGGTCGGCTTCTTCCGGCACACCGTGCCGATGTCTTGCTGGAAGCTGATGAGGAGTCTAAGAATCGGCCCGGAGAGGAAGCTCGCCGCTGCACAGCGGTTGCTACGCCGGTTCGTCGCGGAGATGATCGAGAAAAGACGAGTAGCCGGCGGCGCCTGCAAGGCCACCGACGACGAGCAAGGAGGTGTACCGCCGCCGGCGGACATCGTGTCCTCCTACATCAACGACCCGGAGTACGTCGACGAGGACGGGAACCCCAGGGAGTTCATGTACGCGACCTTCATCAACTACATGGTCGCCGGGCGCGACACGGTCGGCACTGCGCTGTCGTGGCTCTTCTTCAACCTCACCGAGCACCCGCGCGTCGTGGCGAGAATCAGGGAGGAGCTGGAGCCGATCGCGTCGAGCAAAGCCGGCGGCGGCGGCATGGTGGTGTTCGACCCCGAGGAGACGAAGCCCCTGGTGTACCTGCAGGCGGCGCTGTTCGAGTCGATGCGGCTGTACCCGCCGGGGCCGATCGAGCGGAAGGCGACGCTGGCGGACGACGTGCTCCCGAGCGGGCACACGGTGCGCGCGGGGGACAACATCCTGATACCGGTGTACTCCATGGGCAGGATGGCGAGCGTGTGGGGGAAGGACAGCGGCGAGTACAGGCCGGAGCGGTGGGTGACGGAGGACGGCAAACTGCGGCACGTGCCGGCGCACAGGTTCATGCCGTTCAACGCCGGGCCGAGGCTGTGCCTCGGGAAGGACATCTCGGTGCTGCAGATGAAGAGCGTCGCCGCCGCCGTGGCCTGGAACTTCGACCTCGAGGTGGTGGCCGGCCACGCCGTGGAGCCCAAGGTGTCGATCGTGATGCAGATCAAGAACGGCCTCATGGTGAAGGTGAAGAAGCGGTAGATCGACCGTGTGCCAATTAACCCATCGGTGAAAACATATCGTACGTGTTTGTACACGGGCATGTACAGTTTTCACTATGCATGGCCTACGTATCTCTATCACCGTGTTGTAAAATGTAAACGGTCTGTTCGATTTCACCAGGCGAGACCCTCTCTGTACGCTAGTTCTCACGTGTGTTCCATAAAAACGTTAGAGTTGAAGGTCCATCCTGTTGTGTGACGTCAGCCAAGCTGTCAAAGCCTATTAATAGCCCATTAAGCTAGGAATGTCAGGCCCAATAAACAGTGTGATGTCGCTCAATATTCCATTACACTGCGGGCCTAATAGCAGATCAGGCTCTACTTCCAATAGCTCATAATCTGGAGGAAAAAGTTCACTGTAGCTCCCTTCTCTAAAGCCTGAGTTTGATCGCATCCCTCAACCGTTAAACCGGGCACAACATCCCTTATCTCCTAAAATCAGTGCAAACGATATACCACAACAGTTTGAACGATGATTTCGGGCCATCATGGTTGGCACTTACGTGGCTGATTTGACTTGATCCTCGCGTCCATATGGCATTGAAAAATCAAATCATTACACGTAGGGCCCACATATCAGTCAAACCAAAAGATTAAAAAAATAGTAGGCCCTACACTGTAGTGGGTCTCACTTCCTCCACCTCGCTCTATCTTATCTGCTCGACAGCGCCTACTTCCCTTTCTCTCTCCTAGCCTTTCATTCTCTCTCAAGCTTCCTTGCCTAGCGGCCATTGCTGATGCCGCCTTCACATAGTTGTCGCCACCGATGACCATGGAGGCCACGCGGTACATCTTTTCCTCACTTCTTCATCCACAATAATTGTTGTAGTGGAGGAAGAGAAAGGCGGGGACGCAGGGTGGCCATGGGCAACGACGAGGATTTCGAGGAGGGAGAAGAAAAGACAAAGGTGTGCCATCACCATTGAGTTTCAACTTTCATGCGGTAGGCTTCAAACCCCTCGACCGTTGCTAGTCACCACCACAGCGTGTGCCCCCCAAGGGAGAGGGTTGGGGAGGGGGGGGGGAGGGATGGTTGGGTCAGAGGGAAATGGTGACGATGCTCGAGCTTGAAGCTCGTCGTCGGAGGGATGAGGAGTCGTCGTCCACATTAGGGGAGGGAGAAAAGGAAGAGAGCATCATTGCCCGAAGGAGATAGAGAGGATGAGGTGGAGGAAGTGGGTAACATGTGGGTCCTACCACATGATATTCAAACTTGAGCCTTAGATGATGAATATAAAGTGCACTTTTTCCTAATCTGAATTGACTTAAAGCCCACTAATGATCTATTATACCTTTGTCCTGCATTGACCAAAGTGCAAGATATCTGACGGAGGACTCCTTCACAGAAATAAACAGAAAGAATGATATGGCAAATCATTTTTTTCTTTTTAGGGAAAAGAGAACTTTGTTTTGATTAAGTAACATGATTACACTCTTGCTGCAAAATCTGCTTAACACAAGGTGGTGCTTGATCACGTCAAACCGCTCAATGAGTTGTTCGTTTAGCAAATTGAGCAAGTTCATGATCTACACTATCACACTCACTTCTACTAAACTGCGTACGCACTGCCTGCATATATATTTTTAATTGGGATCAAATTCAAGTCAATTCAATGAAATTTTACCAAACTTGGGTCAGCCTGATCATTCCACAATTCAGTCCGCCCCATGGTTATGCATGCTCAAACAAAATTTGATGACCTATTACCTATGGTAAAAAAAAAAAAATCTACGTAGTTCAGAACTATCGTCAAAACTAGGTTACATTATTAATAAACTAGATAGTTGTTAACCCGCGTTTTGAGTTTTGACGATCGAGGGCCCCAGAATATCCAGTTTTACAATTAAGGATTCATTCCTATTCTGAACAATTAGTGGGTGTTAAAACATCCATTATGACTTCATCAGCCTTCCGCCTTCAAATTTAGCCAGTTAATTATGACATCACAACCCATCTAAACACATAATAGCGCGAAACTCGTCTCTGCAGGCAGGTAGGAGGACGAGGTGGTTATTGGTTAGCGAGGAAGTAAATCACAGAGGACGCGCGCGGATTTGCCGTTACCACCTTCTGCCTGCCTGCGCCGGGTTCGCCTTCCTCCCGATTCCAATTTTCCAATCCTCCTCCTCACCTCTCCTCTCCTCTCCTCCTCTTCCCTCCCCCACCAATTCTGCCGCGAATCCTCCCCCCTCCTCCCGATCTCGAAAAAATCTCGTCGCGTTGGCCTGGCCCCCACGCGCACCACCTCCTGCTCATTCGATCCGGAAAATTCCCCCCCGGGGGCCCCTCTCGGCTTTGCGGCGAATTCGGTTAGTTTCCTCACTCCCACAGCTTTGTTTCTTTTTTCCGGCGGATTTTCACTGGCCCCATCGGTAGATTAGATTCGATTTTTGTTTTCCCGTTGAAGTGTCTGGATTATGGCTTGATTTCGTGCGGATTTGGTTCTGTTTTGGTGTTTTATCAGCTGGGTGTTTGGAGATTCTCGGGCTCGTCGATTGCATGACGGATTGAATTGAGTCAGCGGGGGGGATCGAAGTTGGGGGACGAGGAGTTTGATGCCACCCGGCGATGGATCGCCGCAGCTTCAGGAGTGTGTCTTGTAACGGCAGCGGTAAGAATCTGGCCTCTCCCTCGCCGGCGGCGGGATCCCGAGCACCCGCGGCCGCGCCAGCCGGCTCGAAGGGGGACGCTGTGGTCTCCGTCGAGCGCCGGGCGCTGCTTTCGCCGCATCCCGCGGGCGGCACGGCGCGGAAGGGCATGAGGGGATCGAAACGGCGCGTGCAGTGGAAGGATAGGCATGGAAAGAAGCTCATCGAGGTCAGGGAATTCCAGCCTAGGTAAATAAGCTGCCTCAATTAAATTTGTTTTGTGCATCCTTTCGTTGTGCTTTGAGAAATTTTTTCATTCTGTTGTCTGGATGAAATATTGAAATGTGACCACATGTTAACGAGACATCGAAAGAGAGATCCCAAAGCACCAATTTATTTGCACTGACAAATTATCCCCTTATATGATTGCATAGTATCAGTAGCTAGCGATACATTCTGGTGAATGTTTTCCTGTTTGGCTAGACAAATTAGCTGCACAGGGTTGTTCAGATAGGTAAATGACATGTGAGGATGTCGTCTAGGGCTAGCCAAGCCGGAAAGTGGACAAATGTTAGTTTCGGTTATTTTTCTGTATTTTGCTAGAAGAGGTTAAGCTATCAATACACTACTCAGCAAAAGTAGGTGTTCGGCAAGATACATGACATTAGAACATGGGATCTGTTAGGAACGTCTCAAACTCTAGTATGCCACCCAGCAAGATGAGCTGAATTGTTTGGCTGTAGCTTTCGATCATCTAATTTGAGTTAGTGGCATAAATCTTCAAGGCATTTGCAAATTTGCCACCGGTTTTTTCAATATTGCAAGAATGCCACTCAAATGACAGTTCTAGTGGCATTTTTGCAATTTTCTAGTGGCAGTTTTGCAATAACGATTCAAAGTAGTGGTAAATTTGCAATTGCCCCTAAATCTTTAAGTCCTTTTCCTGGTCTTTTCTGAAGTAACCTGTAGCTAGAAATTAGCTTAAGCTTATTGTGACCAGTTTACTAGCATTTTATAATTGTAGGCGTGGTCTTCAAATTATTTAAGTAAAAAGGAGCCAAGTACATTATCATAGAGATGATGTCTATTCACCATTGTACATTGATGAAAACCTTTATATGAAATGATTGCATAGGACCTCTTAGAGGACTGACCTATGATTGGCATTTGCGCCTTAATGTTCTTATTTCAATGTCAACTGTCAAGGATAGTCGATAGTGGCATATCCAGAATTCCAGATGAAATTATATACTGAGATAAGCATGTAAGGAGGGAACAAAGCAAATGAATTAATAGTTGGAATATGCTGCATTTTCTAGTGCTGGACTGGCATTATTAACTACAGGCCTCTTTACCTGTTAAGGAAAAGTCTGCACTGTTTAGTTTGGACATAAAAGGGTTATTTGTTGATGTTGTATGTGAACTTTAGTTTAGAAATCTTTGCCCATCGGTGTGATGAAAAAAAGCAGTAGCTTTTCTAATCAAATGGTGGTGGTATATCTTTTGCGATTTCTGGATTTATTGCCAGGCTATGATCATTTGAGTTTAGTTATTCTAGATGGTTATTAAATTTTACTTATTTAGTTTAACTGAACATTAGTGGCGCATGTGAAGCTGCACATGTTAATTAACAATACATGATTGACAATCTGATACCCCCCAAAACCATTATTAAATGTAGCTCAAAAGAAGTGGTACTTAAAGCAAGTAATGCAGGTTGACATGTTACATATGTACAGTCAACTGGGCAGCTGGACATGTTGATTTAGTCACATGTACATACAATAACAAAACATTGATCAAGTGACATAATTATTGCGCTATCTGGAATTGCACAACCTGGCCTACAACTGAAGATGTACTCTGCTACTCAAAGGGGTTTTTAAATGTTTAGTGTTTCTGTCTGTGTTTTTCTTTCTAGTGGATGTATGACATAATAGATTAGTCTCTTCTGGGCTTCTAGCTCCATCCCAATCTGATTAACAGCCAACCAGAACTATGATATGATCACATCTCCAGCCTGAAGGTGGTTTAGTGGTACAAGATAGCAGGAAAATTTTGATTGTATGGTCGAACTTTAAGGAGATTGACTGCGCTGATAAACAGTACTGTCAGAAATTTATAATCCTCGCGCTACTATGTGGATGACAGAGGAAAATTTCCTACATGGGACAACATTCCCATTCCTAGACTTTGTGTATTCTCTAACATGTGTAATCCGTGGCATCAGCCCAGTTGGGACTTGAGGCCCCATTTGTAATGTAGGAAGTTCATAGATTTTTTGCAGAAATTTGATAGGAATCAGGAAACATTCACGTGCTCCAAAGGAGTGACCACATAAATTGTCAATTATATAACTTCTTTTTACATGGGAATGTCGATTATTAAGTAACTTTGCAATTCCGGGGTTACAGTCTTGTTAATTGTACGAGCTAATTGAACCTTTGTTAATCTGAGATAAAGCCTACCATGTGCAGCTCATGTGCTGTTGGCTGCCTGTGGGGTTGATCCTGCTTGGTTCCAATTCCAGGGCCATCTAGTCTTAGTCCATGAAAAAGTTGGGAGCTAAATTAGATATCCCACCAAAATGTAAACTAAAGAATTACAGACAATTTGGCAGTATGAAGTTATGCTTATGAGCACATTTACTGTGCATAGTCACAGCTTTGCTTTTAGGAGAACCTTAGTAGTTATTTTTCCTCAAAAAATCTTTAGTAATTGATCACTATTACATATGTGGGATTCAATCGAATAGGTTGTAGGAGGCTTCATCACAGTTGCTTGGGCAATGACAAGGGGAGCATCTCAAGTCCACTTTATATGAAGTTGGTTTAAACTAGGGAGTATTTTTGGTGGTACACTTATGTTGTTCAAGATGTTTGCTTTACCTGTTTATAGGCTTCCATGCTCGGTAACTTATCGTTCTTGTTTATTCTAAAAAAATATTTCTAAATGATGAGGACCTTTATTGGCAGAGCCATAATTTTATTGGGGGTTAGCTGACTGAGTTTTGCGCATAGAATTACAAAAGACCATCCTTGTATGCTTGTGCAAAAACTATTAGTTGACTCAAGCTGATTTTCTGCCTGGTGGCATCATTTCAATTGGAGTCAAAACACACAGATAAATGACTATGCCTAGTATCATATTTTCTTTCTGGGTGTTTGTATGGGGTTGGATGGTATAGACTTGGACGTTAGTTTTGTCTCTGTAAATGATATGCATTTTGAAATAGCGCTCTGCCTTTAATTACTCCATTTGAAGTATCAGAATTGTGCCGATCTTTGACTATATTTCAAAATCGATTTGAGAATTCAAGTTTATCTTTGCTGCAGTGCATCTATTTTTCCCTCTAACTATGGATCCTCGTTTTAATATTTTGCAGCGATACGGATGACTCTGATGATGAATACTTGGACACTTGCATATGTTCAATAATGTAAATACCGTGAAGCTTAATCTCCGGCACATCTTGCACCATGTGGAGTCTGTTGCTCTATGCATGTGTAGCAAGAGCTGTAGTGTGTCAATTTTGCTGGCTTCTGCGTGCCCCTAACAGTGATGTATACATAAGCTCACTCCAGCAGACTCAAGCCATCTCTGTTCAGGAGGTACTGCAAATGTAGCTAACCTTGCAATGGAGGAAGAACTGGTGATAAACAAATGGCCTTGACGTGGAGTTTTTGGTCAGAACCCTAAGAAAGCTACTATACCACTGGGTACAGGCGTACAGCATGTAGAAAGGAGAAGGGAAAGATACCAAAAGGTTTAATTTTTGACCCATTTTGCCGAGTATGGTCAGCAATGTGCTTGTAGAAATTATATACAGTAGCATTTATTATTTCAACTGCCAGAATTCAGACCGATTTTGTCAATAGTAATTGATATGGCAATACGATGGGTTACCATCAGCTACTAACATCCAATGGTTTTCTTCTGATTCTTAGTTTCATCTTCATGCAACTCTCATCAACTATTAAGACAGGGATTCAGTAGACGCAGTCACAGGTAAGTTCAATCTTCTGGGCAGAGAGCCCACATAGTCCATAGAGGGCGACGCGGCCCATTTCAGCCAGCGCGAAGTTGTCCCTGCAGCCCTCGGATTCCATGCCCCTCTTGGCGGGTGGACCCCGCAAAAGGCGCTCGTCACGGTAGCCATCGGTTCCATCCATCCAACGGTCACATGCCAGCTGGGTCAACCTGACCGTTACCGCGCGCCGCTTGCCTTTTTCCCCAACGGCTTCCTCTTTCGCCTCCGTTTGCTTGCGTTGCGCCCCAAATTCCGCCTCCTCTTCTTCACTAGCTCTTCCACCCTCTCCAATCCCCTCTCCCTCTCTCCCTCTCCCTCTTGCCTTCGCCATGGGCTGCTTCCTTGGCTGCTTCGGGGGGGCCAAGGAGCGCCGCCGCCGCCGGAAACGCTCCCCTGCGCACTCCCCCTCCGGCCGCGCCCGGGTACGTGGCGTCAATCCCTCTCCTCTCTCTCTCTCTCTGTTCTGTTCCGCTATATCCGTCTGTTCATTTCGGAGTTCTCCTCTAAATTGTGGTTTTGGATTTTGAATTTGAAACAGGCCACGCCGCGGCTTTCCCCGAAGAAGGCTGCCGCTGCCGCCGCGTTGGATGGAGACGTTGTTTCCGCCGCCGCGCCGCTGCTGGCGACGCTCCTGGAGTTGAGGTATGTGTTCGTGTGTGTGTGGCTGATGTGATCAGCAGGATGGCTTGAATTTGTGAGGGAATTCGCTTGAACTGGTGGTGCTAATTTTTTGGGGGTTTTGATGGGTGTGTGTTTGTTTGTTTAGGGATTCCACTGATAACTTGTGCTTGACCGTCATCAAGAAGAAGGTGACGTTTGATCCCAACGTCACCACTTACGAGGCGGCGGCGATCCCGGAGGCGGACGAGGAGGAGGAGGATGAGGCCGAGCCGGCGGCGGGTGACGACAAGGATGAGGCGAGGTGGATGCTGGCACCGGATTGCGCGAAATCCGAGGCTTTCCCGCTGAACCACAGGTACAGCAACTGCGCCTACGGCGACAATGACAACGAGTACGACGAGGATGAGGACGAGGAGGAGGAGGAAGACGAGGACGAAGAGGAAGAGGAGGATGGGCTCGACGAGTGCGCGATCGACGACGAGGACGACGACGGCCTTCTCGGCATCGGGCGCGGCGAGGACGAGGCATGCGAGTCGCTCTTCCTGCTTCCAATGAGCAAGACCAAGGAGAGCAGCAGCGGCCAGGAAGCGGCTGCCGGCGTCACCTCGCCGGAGGCGCCGCCGCTCGCGCCTCAACAGACGCGCGACGCGAACCCGGTGCTCAGCTCAGTGGAGAATCTCGCCCGGTGGAAGGACGCCAAGGCCCGCGCCGGCGCCGCCACCGCCACCGCCGCGCCGAATGCTTCGGACAAGGAGAACAGAACGACGGCGAACTTGCTTCCCGAGCCGGCGATCCCAGCCAAGAAGAAAGAGTGGCAGGTGGTCTGCTCCGACTACAGCCCCAGCACGCCAAGCAAGCAAGAAGTCTCGGTGGACGCGAGCCTCTCGACATGGCTGGGCTCTTCGGGGACGCCGGAGAGCAACTCCGTCCGGTCCTTCTCGCCGATCAGCCGAGAAGACCGGCCGATCCTTGGGGCCCTGACCATGGAGGACATCAAGATATCCTCTGCCAACTCGTCTCCGAGGAGGTCGAGGTCTCCGAGCCCGAGCCCTGACGACATGCCTATCCTGGGAACCGTGGGGGCTTACTGGAATTGCAGCTCCAAGGCTGGTGATCCGGTGACAAGAGGAGGGTTTATGAGGACTAGAACAAGGTTTGGGCAGGTAAGCTTAGTGTCACTGTCACACCTAGTTTCGATGTTGATTCTGAATTTGTCATGTACTGGAGCTTCAGTTTTACATTTTGAGCTGATGATGAATATCTTGTAGAACTTTGCAGGATGAAGTGGTGAATTGCTACTGAAAGCTTCCCAGCTGGAAGCTGGAAGAGTTTGGTTTCAGGAGGAGAATTGCAGAAGATGCATACATGCTTTTGTGAGAAGAACATACATATAGAGTCAGTGAGATTGTGGAAGTAGTGGCATGCTTTATTCAAAGATGTTGCTTGTCAAATTCTTTTATTTGTTGTAAACAATGTCCATCCATATTCTATTATGGTGATCCTTTTTTTTTTGGCGCTGTCGATATGGTGTATTGTTTCGATGTTACATTGTCAATATGGTGTATGGCACTTGTGCCTTTCTACCTCCTTTCTACCTCTCTGGTTTGACTTGTTTCTTCCTTTTTTGTTCATAACTTCATATGTTGAACACAATTTAACAAGTGTTTAGTATCATGGGCAGCTGATCCTTGTGCTAAGTATCCTATACACACTAGTCATGTTATCCTGTATGAGTATCTTCATGTTGCAACAGAAGAGAAACGAGAGTTGCACTTGCTTGGATAGCAGAGTTCTGAAGTTTTGTAATGGAAGCTGAATCAGATTTTTCAGATGTTTTAAATTTATTTGCTTCCAACATGAGTTCACGCACCCACGTAATTTGAATTTGCAAATCGAAGTGTGCAACAAAGCCTAGCACTCGATCGTCACCGCCTCTTGGGAAGCTGAAACGCGCGCTTCAAGTAGTGGCTCGCCACCTCGTCGTCACGGTGGCAGAGCACGCGGAGGATCGTGTCCGGGTCCGTGCGGCTCCACCGCCATGTCGTCTCCGGCAACGGCATCCTCTGGCCGGCGGAGCTCGCCGTGCCGTTCAACTCGCACGCGATGCTCAGCTCCTCCACGAGCTGCTCCGGCGTTTGCCCCATGAGCGCCACGACGCTCTCCGCCGCCTCCGCCTCGCCGTCGACCACCTCCTCGGTCACCACTCCCTCGCCGCGCGTGCAGAAGGCGCGCTTCAGGCTCCGGAAGTCCTCCTCCACCATGCCGTGGTCCTCCTTCGTGAAGCTCCTGTCGCCGCCGCCGGCGACGAGGACGAGCAAGAACGCCTGGAACGAGGCCTTCATCACCTCCCGCACCGCCACCGGCTGCGCGCGGTCGACGAGGACGGAGAGGAGCAGCGACAGGTTCTGCTTCAGCGTGCGGAGCGCCGGGCGGATGCGGGCGTCGGCGACGCCGCCCACGTAGAGCCCGTCGTAGAACGAGTGGTGTGAGTCGAGGAAGATGAGGCGGTACGCGGCGACCTCGGCGACGTGCCCGACCGCGGACTGCGCCGCGGCGCGCGCGCGGTCGAAGTGGGAGCACGGCGCGAGGAGGCGGGCGGTGGCGGCGGACGACGGCGACGACGAGCACCTGCCGCGGGAGAAGAAGGAGAGCGACTTGTCGAGCGCGTGGACGTGGCTGAGGATGAAGTGGAGCGTGTTGAGGCGGACGTAGAGGCGCTGCGTGCCGCGGCTGGTCGACGGGCGCGGGTTCTGGCCGCCGGACGCCATGCCGCCCTGGCCTTGGTGGTGCCCGTGGGCGCGCGGGCTCGACACGGGCGCCCGGCACGGCGTCGCCGCCTTTTTCCACAGCCTGATGATCTTCGAGTCCTGGTTGCACCTCGTCAGCGGCGGCAGCGACGGGAGGTAGCTCTGCTTGCTACCTGCTCGATCGACGCACCAAAATCAAGATAAATTTCGGATTCGTGCGAGGAATGTTGTTGTAATTTGTAACATCGACTACGAACCGCAAGACGTGAGGAAGGAGATGTACTCCAAAAAGATCGCCTCCATGCCGTCGGCGAGGTCCTGGACCAAGTCATCCCTCACGGCCACCGGGATGCCAAAGAACTCGTCGACGGTCGCCTTAGCCAGCTTCATCAGCTCCACCGCCGACTGCGCGTAAGGCTCGTTCTTGGATCTCGGCATCCAGCTCTACACAAAATATGCAATTCTTGAGACTGCACCGTGCAGAACACGTGTTCGACGAAAAGAAACACGCAACAAAAAACCTCGGTTTCTTTGGCTCGGAGCATGCACTCCCTGCAAATCTTGAGCCTCTCCTCGACCCACGTCCTGAGGAAGCCGAACACGATGGACTCCACGTCGTACGGCACCACCTCCCTCACCACCGACTTGCCGCCGTCGTCGCTGTCCGCCACGTCCTCCACCACCATCTGCACCAGCGCCTTCTCCAGCCTCCCCGCCGCGTGCAGCACGTGCACGAGCTCGTTGCTCAGCCCGGTGGCCTTGCCCAGGTACTGCTTCAGCACGACGCCGAAGCAGCCGTGCAGCGTCACCGCGGTGACGGCGCCCGGGAACGGGTGCCACCGCCTCAGCACCGGCCCGAAGGCGTCGCGCTCGGATAGCGCGATGTGCTCCGTGTCGCCGGCGAGCCGCGCCAGGATGTCGCCCGGGTCTTCGTCGTCGTGGCGATCGATGATCAGGCTGTCCCCTTGCCCGAGTCCGTTCTCCAGTATCTGGCACACGTTTCCGCGGCAGATCAACACAAGACGCTCGCCATGGCGTGGCCAAACGCGTAGGAAGCTAACCTTCGTGAAGGCGCTTCTCGTGGAACACCTCACGTAGTAATCCACACGGTCGCCGGCGAAGCTTCCGACGCTGCAGTCTTCGTGTTCGGTTTCCGCGGTGCTGATACTCGTGAAGATCGCGTTGTCGGAGATGATCTGGGTGGTGGCGAGCGCCAGTGACAGAGCGCCCTCCATGGCCATGGCGCCGCCGGCGCCGCAGTTGCCGTTGCCGAACCACTCGTGGTAGCCAAGCATCCTCTTCTCCGACCAGTCGTGTATCGTGGCAAGGATGCTCGAGAGCACCCGTGCGTACACGGGGTCGCGGCTCTCCTGCTTGGCGTCGGCCGCCACCTCCGTGAGCATGGCGAGCGCCGCGCCGGCGAGGTCCGGCTCGATCTGCCCGGTGACCACGTACTGCTGGAAGAGGACCCATGCAAAGCACACGTTGTGCAGCATCTTGTTGATGCCCAGCGTTGGCCATGTCCTCCTCATGAGCTCCAGGAGCTCATCGACTTCGTCGAGCACGACGGTCTCCTCCTTGAGGTCAAAGATGGCCTGGAGGAGCGACACGTAGAGGAGCACGTTGAGAGGGTAGCCGTCGGCCCAGTGGCAGGCGTCGCCGCCGGCGGCCTTGCTTCCGGGGGCGGAGCGCCAGGCAAGGGCGTGCACGGCGTTGCAGAGGGCTTGCATGGCGTCCGACGTCTTGCCGGTGTCGATGGCGCGGGCGTCCGCCGCCTGCATGACCTCGCGGAACCTGAGCACCACCGCGTTGAGGCGGTCGTGCGGCAGGGACGGGTGCGCGATGAGCCCGGCCTCGAGGAGCTTCAGCTGCCGGCGCTGCCACTGGTGGTGCTCGCCGCTGTCGGCGAAGTCGGTGAGCTTGACCTGCCGGAGCAGTTCCAGGGGCAAGATGATCGTCTCGGCTTTTCTTCCCACCTGCACAAAGTGGATCACCAAATCGAACAACGTGGAGTGCGTACCAATGGCGGCGACGCGTCACGACGCAATGCAATGCAATGCGGGCACGGACCTGGCCGATGAGGGTGCGCATGAGCGTCTTGCGGAGGCGGGCATCGTTCTGCTCCGTGACACGCATCTGCTGCCGCATGATCTCGGCGGAGGTCATCGGCCGCCTCCCTTTCCCGGGCGACACGGGCGTCGACGGCTGGCTCATCGCCCACATGGCGCGGCCGGGGGAGCCGGGCGCCGACGACGCGTTCATGGAGCTCACCCGCGCCGTGGTCGGCTGCGACGACCTCCGCGCCTTGAGCCCCAGCGCCCTCTTGACCCTGCTGTTGACGACGCTCATCCCCGTGCCTCCCCGGGGGCCGGCGCCGATGGTCGGCGACACGTCGCCGCCGCCGCTCTCCCCGGCCGGGAAGTAGTTGAGCCGGCCGCCACCGGCGGCGCGGCAGGACATGAAGAAGACCTCGTAGGCGGCCTCCCGGAGGTCGGCGCGGGTGAGGCCATTGACGTGGCCGAAGGGGCAGTCGACGGTGGCGTCCGCGGCGAGGCTGCGGGCGTCGGCGTCGGTGGCGGCGGTGTCGGAGGAGCGCGCGAAGGAGGAGGAGGAGGCGGAGCGGGAGCGGTGGTGGTGCTGGAGGCGCCCCATCTCTCCGTTCCGGTCGATCGAGCGAGCGGCTCTTTCGGCCCGAGGGAGAGGTGGGGTGGTGGGCGCCACAAACGATCCCGGGGGGTGGTGGGGCCCGGCTGTCTCGCTGCCATATGGCCCCACCCGCTTCCCGCGCCGAAGTTGCGGGCGACCGCGACACGTCAGCGCGCGCAGGTTGTACTATGGGCTTCTTCGGCCCAACTCAATCCATACCCCCCGGCCGAAATGTCAGCTTCCAGCCTAAAATGGCCCATCTAAACGATGTGGAAATATAGTCCAATTAAACTCCTTCATTGTCAGCTCCAGCCTAACGTGGGAATAAGCGAAACAGTGTATTTACAAACGAAAAATAATTTGTGAATAAAAATTTTATATACGTGTTCTTAGCAATCTAAAAGCAAATGCTGAAAAATAAACTTAAAAAAACCCAAAATCTACTCCAAATTTAAAATTGAAAATTTAAATTTTGACCGAGAAGCATAAGTATAAACGAAAATAAGCGAAAATATGAGGCCACATGTCGGAGAGGTCAGGGGTGCGTGTCGACGAAGGGGACTGGACTTAGATTAAAAGAAGATTAGACTTTAGATGGCCATAAAACGAAACACACCCTAAGATATGGGAGATAAGAAGAGCTCGATATGAATCAATCCAATCCTAATTTCTCTCCAACTTGTTTTCTTTATCTTTAATGTGTCTCCAACTATACTCTAACAAAATAATAACGTGCGTAACAACATCACCATCTCTCTAAATAAAAAGTTCCACTGAAAGAGAAGTGATGATGCCTGAAAGTTCCGTATCAGCATGCTTTTGTAATTTGCATGTTACCGACATGCCAGTTTTCCATCGAAAGGAACTGGGATAAATCTATCAGTGAAGCCAAAAATAATGCTTGCCGCAAAAACAAAATCAGGGGGTCAAAGATAATGATTCTTCACTGGCCCAGTGCGCTCATCCACTATACCAAGTTACAACCATATCCAATAATTTGCGAATGGTCCCGTAGGAACTCACTAAAACATGAACCATACCTTGTAGAAATGGACAAGATCTTAGGTTTTCCAAGTCAATCAACTTGGCGACATTGGACGGCATCGTCGATGATAAGTAGGCTGTGTTTAGATCCAAACTTCCAACTTTTTCTATCACATCAACCTGTTATACACACACAACTTTTCAGTCACATCGTACCAATTTCAACCCAAACTTTCAACTTTGGAAGGAACTAAACACAACCGTAGTCATCTTTTGACTAGTGGATAAGGAGGTTTCGGAGAAGTACAATGGATTCTTCTGCTCATTTGAAAATCGTGTGCTCGTTTGATCACATTACATGGGATGATGGGAATGGGCTTATTCAGACTTCAGTTCAGTGACAGTCGTTGAATCTTGAGGAATGCTCCCAGCGAGAGCCTGTCTCGTCACTTCACTTCAGGCCAATTCGCCAATGGAAAATTTGTAATGCAATATCATACTTTTCAGACTTCTTCTTTTGACCATTTAAATGATGATTGGTTCATTTGTTTAGTTGTTTCTCAGTTTCCCACTTGAGCTTTCGGGGTGTTTCTTAGCTACATGCATTGTTGCTAGAAGATGATAGCGGTATCGTTTGCAGAATTTTTCTCTGAACAACCATTACAAAGTTATCTATTGAAGGAATCTTTCATTTTTCATGTGCGGCATCTTAGAATTCCTAAAATTATACCATTTATCCTCTTGAATGTGCTCCAAATTCTTGCTTTCAAACGCCAGGCCAATGTTGTCAAGATATTTTAAACCCGTTTGTTTATGATGTTTAGCTGAGTTGATTGGTTACACGCAAAACGATGTGGACTATTAAGCATGATTAATTATGTTTTAATATTGGAGAGTTGGAAAATGAGCTCATTTTATTTTATAAAGGCACTTCTATATAACACGTTATCTCGAAAAAATATTTAACAGTTTGAAAAATATGGTCGCAAATATCTAGAAGAGTACCTAGCCCGAACCTGGCAAAAGAACGGTGCCCAAATAGGTACTCCGTAGTGCGAGCTCCCTTCTTTTGGGGCAGCATGTTTTCTTTTAGACGCCTATTGCGGCACTTCGCATCTCTGCATGCACATTGGATAAAGATGCCATCCTGTAGTGCCAGTTACAGTCATGATCTTGTTGATGTGTTCTTACTGAGATATCAACCAATTTCCAGTCAGTAAGTCTATGCAAACAACTTGACAAGTAGCTAATACTATTTGCAAACCTTGTAGAGTTGTATTTATCCTCACTGAGCGTTTTACTGAGTAAAATTAGTACTCTTAACTAAGATAAGATTGGTCATTATCCGCTCCAGTCCACTGATGACTGATCGATGCGTCGAGCTGTTGTCTACGATTCTCATTCTGAAGAAAATTCTGCCAGTCAAACATGTCACTGAGCTAAGGAGGTCAATATCACGAAATTTATGCGCCACAAAGATCAGCTATCCGTGGACCATCAGGCCATGTGGCCATCATGTCCACTAATCCCATCCAACTATTCAAAAATCCATGAAGCAAATCTCCAACATATACGTACTATCATGTTATAAATATATTTGATACCGATTTACACCTTTTCCCCAAGAAATGATACTGACTGGAGATATATTTTTCTCCTTTCTAGAAAGGTTAACAAATTTCATGCAGATGAAGAATATTACTACCTTTCCCCTTTCAAGATTAATATTCTTGGGTATATTTTTTCATCAGGATGACTGCATGACAGAATTAACCTGAAAAGTTTATAGTCCGGACCAATCTAACTGTACTGCATGCGAGTTGCATTGTTCATAGTTGAGCTGATTTTTTTTTTACAGAGTATAATCAGTTCTGAATCTTTTTGGCTGTGTCACCCTTCACGTCCATGGCGATGTCGATCGTCTCCGTCGACTCGACCTTGTACCTGTACCTGCTGCTGAGCGCGACGAAGACGACGGCGTTGATGGCGCCGAGGACAGTGAGGAAGCCGTAGTAGTAGTCGAGGTGCGAGGCGTTGAGGTTGTTGGTGACCCAGGCGTCGCCCCGCTCCCGCGTGACGCGCGACACGAGCGAGAGGAGGAAGCTGCTGAGCACGTTGCCGACGCCGTACGCCGTCAGCGACATGGCCGTGCCGAGGCTCTTCATGCTCTCCGGCGCCTGGTCGTAGAAGAACTCGATCTTGCCCACCACCAGGAACGCGTCCGCCACCCCCATCAGCACGTACTGCGGCAGCAGCTCGAAGATGGTGAGCGGCACGGGAACCTCCGCGGCGGCGGCGTCCAGCCCGTGCCGCCGCGCGTACCCCAGCCGCCGGCTCTCCATCAGCGACGCCGTCGCCATCGCCACCACCTGCAGCAGCAGCCCGACGCCCATCCGCTTCAGCAGCGTGATGCCCCTCGGGTTCTTGGTGTACTTCCGGATGGCCGGGACGAACAGCCGGTCGTACACCACGACGGCGACGAGCATGCTCAGGGTGACGAACGCGCCGAGGCTGGCCGGAGGGATCTGGAAGTGGCGCCCGATGTGGCGGTCCATCGTCCTGCCCTGCTTCACGAATAGGGTGTTCGTCTGCGCGATGAGCGTGCACGGCACGAACATGGTCGCCAGCAGAGGGATCACCTTGACGATCTGCTTCGTCTCCTCCACCTGGGTCACCGTGCACAGGCTCCACCTCGCCGCTGGCGAGCCGTCCTCCTTCACGGCGGCCTTGTTCAGGAACCTCATGGCGTTGGTGGAGTCCATCCTGAACTTGCGCTTCCTCGTGTACTCCTCGAGCTCCAGCTCGTGCAGCTCCTTGGCGTCCGCCGGCACGGCCACGCGCCACTTCCAGACGGCGGCGGCGACGACCTTGCCCATGCGGGTGAACGGGCTGCCCTGCGGCACCTTGTGGCGGTACAGCGGCGTGCCGGCGAGGAAGATGGAGATGGAGACGAGGAGGCCCAGCGTGGGGATGCCATAGCCGACGGACCAGCTGACATTGTCCTGGAGGTAGACGAGGACGGTGGAGGAGAAGAGGATGCCGACGAAGATGGTGAACATCCACCAGTTGAAGAAGGACATCTTGTGCATCTTCTCCCGGGGGTCGAACTCGTCGAACTGGTCGGCGCCGATGGTCGAGATGTTGGGCTTGGTGCCGCCATTGCCGAACGCGATGATGTACAGGCCGCCGAAGTAGACGCCCAGCTGCAGGGCCGACGCCGGCGGGCACACGCCGCCGGCGCACGGCGGTGGCTTCAGCGACGGAATGGTCACGGCCAGCGTCAGCAAACACATCCCCTGCATCAGCGTTCAACTTATCATCTCCAGTAGCATGTGATTTTGCACAAATTGGTAGTCATACTACCATGTTTTACATCGTTAACTTTAATCATCCTTGTACATCTTCTCTTCTGCTTTGTAATTACTACTCCCTCCATTAGATAATATAGCAATCTAGTACCGGATGGGACATATCGTAGTACAATGAATCTGGACAGATTGTCCAAATTCATTGTACTATAAGATCTGTCCAGATTCATTATACTATGAGATGTCTCATCCGGTACTAGATTGCTATATTACGGAACGGAGGGAGTAATTGCTAATATCTGTTGTACTCCCTATGTGTCAATGACGATTTGAGCAATATATTCAGATGTGAATCTCTCCTCTCCGTTAACTTGTTAAAAAAACTTTAATCATCCTTCTTATTAAAAAAACATAATTATTTTTTATTGTGTTGTGATTTATTTTATTATTAAATGTACTATAAGCATAGTCATAACAAATAGGTGAAAATTACCAAAAAGATCCAAATATAACGAATAGTCACACACACGTCTAAAAGCTTATGGTGTCAAATTTTAAAAACCAGATAGAAGTAGCGCGATTTTGACATGACAGAAAGAAATGGTAGCGGAGGATACACGATAATCAGATCGTAATACACACGTCTTTATTTATACGTGACGTGCCATTTCACAATAGTATATATAATACTGAAGAAATTAACACCTTGATTGATACTTGTTAAATCTTGACTCATCCACATGTGTAGGCATTTTTCTAACAGTGAGTCCATTAGGGTGATACTATATTTATTACTACGAAATTTAGTATCTCTTGTTAACTCTATTAACCTCAATTATTAGATTTCGCACTATAAATATGATACCTATAGCTATCTCTCTTAACTAGTGTGTGTATATATTGCTGATACTAACTGATGAGGGATGTGCTGGGCTTGGAGGCCATTCACACAAGGCACAATTGCCGATTCCCCATTTTCCATAATTTATTTCGATAGAAAAGTTGTATCTAATTTATCTATATTGAAAGTAGACCGTGCTCAATAATAAGAACTTTTGTTGAACCTAAGTGTTAATAAAAAGTTTCCAATCATTGTGATGACACATGCTTCTTCTAATCCATACATATCGGGGCCCACAGTGTCTCGTGCATTGACTTGTAGAAATGTAGAGTAAGACAACACAGCATTTCACACCCGTGGAATTGCACGTTAACATCAAACTGTACGTTAAGTCTGGCCCCCTACTAATTAACGAAAATTAAGCACGATAAGCCTTACTATAGACTTAAAGCTGCATGACAGCTATATATTTCCTACCGAATATGGCTCACAGAAGACATGCCTTAATTAGTGAAATTTCAGGCTTCTAGATTAGATAAAGTTGCTCTGTATGAAGTACATATATAACATGACGTCTAAGTGGAATCGTAATGTTGCAATCTGAATTAGCTTTACAGTGTAACTTAAAGCTCTAATAATGGACCTCGAACGAATGGTCGGCCCCAAATTCCACCAAGCTGGGAAAACATACAAAACGTGTAACTAGTACTCCCTCCGTTTCACAATGTAAGTCATTTTAGTATTTCTCATATTCATAGTGATATTAATGAATCTAGATAGATATATATATGTCTAGATTCATTAACATCAATATAAATATAGGAAATGTTAGAATGACTTACACTGTGAAACGGAGGAAGTAGAGTTTTTGCAGGTAAGCAGTAATCACGTGAGCTACTAATCATTAGTTTGGGAGAAGCAGCGTGGTTTAATTTCTGCGTAAGTGAAACGTGCTAATTGTAAGGTGCAGCGCAGGGCAGTCTCTGACTTGGCCCACTAGTGAGTCAAACAAAAACTGCAGATCGATTTGCTTACCAAGTCCACTCTCTAGTCTAGTAACTCCATGCAAATACGACAATTCGTCCATCCATTGATGCTAATCATCTAATCTAACGATTGAGGAGACTAAAATTTCATATCCGGCCGGCCTGATGTCGTCCAATTCAAATCATCGGAAACTCATTGAGTAATATCTGCACGGGCTACTTACCAAACATATCTTGCTAGCTAAATAGCTTCTCAATACGATGATTAAAGGCATTTTAGATTAATTTAGAATGGCAAATGATAAATGACAAAAGTTTTGGTGGTAAAAGTTTTGGCATTGCAAAAGTAATAGTTGGTGTTTAGATGTATCCTAAACTTTTGTTATTCTAGTACTTTTTGGTGTGGGGAGAGAGTGGTCCCAAATCACTTTTTGGCACAATTTACTACTATGGACTAGCAAATGTCAAAAGGCAAATTGCCAACTTTTGCTATTAGTGTTTAGATAAAAATAACAAAAAGTGCTTTAAAATGGTAAATTTTTGCCGAGGATCTAAATAGGGCCTAATTAAGAAAATTAAAAAAAGGGTGAAGTTAGACGGTGATACCAAGAAGTATATGGCGGAGCCGGCGACGAAGGTCCAGTAGCGGCCGAGGTAGGCGTCGGCGGCGTAGGCTCCGAGCAAGGGCATGATGAAGACGGCGCCGGACCAGTTCGTGACGTTGTTGGACGCCTCCACCGTCCCCTGGTGGAGCTTGTCCGTCAGGTATATCACCAGGTTCGACGCTATCCCGTAGTACGCCATCCTCTCGAACAACTCGTACACTGCACAGTACAGTACGTTATCCATCAGCTCAGATCACAGTAATGATCAGTTTCATCTATCACTGCATCGTCCATGGCGCCATGCCACATACGGCAGCTAGCTGAGGTCGCCGGAGACATGGAAGAAGCAACTAACCTACGATGAAGGAGCAGGCGGTCCAGCCGCCTCTCTTGGAACGGAGCACGGGGTTTCCCCGGAGATCCACCGACCCGTCCTGCGTGTACTCGCCGCCTCCCTTACCCTCGCCGTTCTCCATGGCCGGCAACGGCAAGCTCTCGGTCACCGCCATTACTAGCTATAGCTAGCTGACTGACTGTCCAGCTTGCTGCTCACTCTCGGCAGCAGCTTTGCCTGAAGCTCTCACACTGATGTGCTAGCTAGAGAGAGCTGTTCCGATAGGTAGCTAGCGATACTGGGACCTGCATTTATAGACTTGTTGCCCCCCTTGCACAGTACCAATACTCGTGTGTGTACGCAGTGACGAATCTAGGATAAAAATATAGGTGGAGCTTTATTTAACGTCATAATACAAAATAATCATGTCTTTGACCTATATTAATAATATTTCAAAATCCTACATGGATAGAAAAAAATGTAGTGGATTAAAGAATGAAAGAAACTGAAGAGTGAAGAAGATTGAAAGATATATATAGGTATGGGCTACACACTGACAACTACTAGAACACGAGAGTAAAAGTAATCCACATCATTTCTTTCGCCCTAAACGTCTCCAGCCAATAGCCATGCATCATTGGTTGGCTGTCTGCTGTAATTAATTTTGATGGCACTATAAACTCACTGCGCATAGATATCTGGGGTTAATCCTTGTCAGCCAGAGCTGGGGCTGGAGCCCCAACAGTGGATTCGCGACTGTGTGTACGTCGTCGATCAGTAGGCGCGCAGTCCCCACCACTGCACGGTCTACTAACTTCCAACATGACATCGGCAAGTTTTACGGGACACCGTTAGTTACCACTCTTATCAGCATAGTGGTATCAGCTTGACTATTATAGCTTGTGGAACTAAATGATATCAGGATTGAGACAGCAAGGAGAAAAAAGAAAAAGAAAAGCTAGCGATCGACGACGCATGCAGCTCTCTCTTGCTTGCCCACTGCTTGCTCTAGCTAGCTTTGCTATATGTGACATGTGACATACTAGTGCATACGCGGGAACACGGAACAGTATACCCGTGTAATACTAGTGCATCGATCACTGCATCTATCTACCCGTGTAAAGCTCCACAGATCTAGCACGAGATCGGGATAATATAGTCAATTATACGGATGGTGATCTGACTATCTGAGCCATAGTGCCACACGAAGCTGGCTTGTTACAGGCCAGCCACACTAGCAGGTGGGCGGGCACGCGTGTACGCGCGTGGCTGTCGGGTTTTCGCCGTCGAGGGCGCAATACCGATCGATGGAATCGGAGTCGTACATAGCCTTCTCCGTGGCCGTATTCGCTTCCGATACGGCGGTGCACGCGTCGCGTCCGTCGTGAAGAGCTCCGCGCGGCGAGATTAGCCAACCACACCCATCGAAAGCAACACGCACGCACGCACGCGCGCGCACAGCTCGAGCGCCGTGCGTGCGTCGTGGGAGGTGAGAAGTGAGATCGTTGCCGACTCGACTCCGCGGGCTCGTGGCGTCCCCAATGCGGACACGAAAGACCGCGGCCGAAACGTGCCGAGACCCACGGTTTCTCGATCGAGTTGGCGGCTTGGCGCTAGCTCCGGTCCAAGCCCAACACGCGCGAACGCCGTGGTAGCAGCAGCATACGTGCACGCACGCGCGTACATGCATGTACGTCTTCCACTGGCATATGCATCTGCAGATCTGTAGCCTGCTTGGGGTTCAGTGGCATGGCATCGCTGGTACGTTTTCGCAGCATCAATCATCAAACAGTGCCAAACCGACGAGATGGGCACTGGTAATGTGCTTCTTTGCAATAATCCTCGGTACATATCCTTCTGATCGATCGAGGAGCAGAGCTATCTACTGTTCTACGGATTACGGCCGGGCGTGCGTGTTCACATGGATCGCGACCGGTTTCTAGCTCTAGATACTGGCAACGCATCTACCACGCGATCTCTACCTCTCTAGGTGAGCCGAACACAAATCCGGACCTGCAGTGTACTAGTAGCTGGAGTAGCTACTACCTTCCAATCCCCTCTTTATTCCGCTTGTTTTGCTGTCTGTACTCCATCATCAGACGATCGATCGATCGATCGATCACTGCTGCTTCCATCACCACCGGCTTTGTACATGTTTTTGGGTAGCAACGAGCAGAGACATATCTATAAAAATATAGTAGTGGGGGTTGAATAAACTACATCAGTATAAATCGAACCTCCAATCCTCACATCCTATAGATCCATAGAAAAAAAATTTAGTGGGAGCTTAGGAGTCTCCACTGTCCGAGGGTGGTAGTGGGGTCTCAAAGACCCCTCCATCTCCATTGTGAATCCGCCCCTGGCGACAAGCCCGTAGGGCCGGAGCAAGCTGCCGCGTCACCGCCGCTAGCTGCCGCGTCCGTGAGATGGGGGGGACGAAGGTGACAAGCGCCCGCAGGAAAGGGAGACCTCCCGCCGATGGATCTACCGTCGCGTCGCATACGTCGGCCGGGCACAAATCGATCGGCCATCGGTTTCGTCAGCGCAACGCGGAGCAGTGAGGGGAAACATCGTCTCGTTCCTTGGTATTCTCCCTCGTGGTGTAAATGTACGTATATCTGCTCTTTCGCTGTACGTCGGCTGACGGAAATGGGGGCACCGAAAGTCCGGAAGATTTGGTGAGGGCTCGTTTTGTTTCTTGAGATCAGTTGGTATTTCTGGAAGTAGTTGAACAGCTTTGCTTTTCCATGTCAAGAAGAAGCTCAGCTGCTCAGTTGGTCATAGAAAGATTCGAGATTCAGGTAGGTTGTATAGTTCACGGGAGCAATCAGCAGTGTGGAAATTTTTATCACGAAACTACCAGACATCAAGAGTCATATTCTGTTTTCCAGGTTGTAAAGAAATGATATTAACTTTTCTGTCGACTTATCAGCATAAGCGCACCAGTGGTCTAGTGGTAGAATAGTACCCTGCCACGGTACAGACCCGGGTTCGATTCCCGGCTGGTGCAGCTCTTCTGATTAACTTTTTTTGCTTTTCATGTACTGCTGTTAACTTTGTTTTTGAAACAGACGGTACATTCATATACGATCTTGGAGGGCAAACTGATATGTACTATGATGAAATTTCCATTTCCACAAGAGCACCAGTGGTCTAGTGGTAGAATAGTACCCTGCCACGGTACAGACCCGGGTTCGATTCCCGGCTGGTGCAATTTTCGTTTTTGTCACCTGAACACATTGATCATTTTGCTGGTTTAAACATCATGGGCTAACTTTCGATCAAACCGATTTACCACGTTTCATTCCTTTTGTGATGTTACCACACTAGGCTTCTAGTACCTGTGAAATTTACTTTGGTTCCATTTTTTTTTGTAAAATCTTATCAACAGTTCAACATACTGGCCAAATACGAAATATTCAGTCGTAGCAATCTCATTTGTCTTTAACCCTACGGATATTCAGCGAAATTCCCAAATTTTAGAACTACGGCTTCACCTCGGAATGGGTTTCATGGGCTCTTTCCTTCGGAATGCTCATCCATATGTATGGGCCACAAGTTTAAAGTGAAGCAACCATCAATTTTGGCCCATAGAAGCAAGGCAATATTAGGCTTTGGTACGGCCCATCTTGTGGGCGAGTGGATAATTTCACCCGCCGCGAATGCGAATAACGCAGCGGCGCCTCTCCACCGGAAACCGCTCACCGGCCGCCACACACGAGTGCAGGATGCTCCCCCTCGCCGCCGGCGCCGGCGCCGCGAGACCCTGCCTCTCCTCCTCACCGGCGCCGCCGGTATCCTCGCCCGGGGCGATTCCTCTCCTTCGCCACACTCCTATCCCTCACCACCGCAGGCGCCCCCTCGCGGCGCTCCGAACCCGCATCATGCTCCTCCGGCCTCTCAGAGCCGCCGCCTCGCCGGGGCCGGCGGCGTCCTCGCGCCCGGCAAGGGACCGCGTGATTGACTTCGGGAAGCACAAGGGGCAGATGCTGGGCACGCTCCCGCCGTCCTACCTGCGGTGGGTCGTCGCCGAGCTCGACTACGGGGACACCGCGGCATGGGCGAGCCTCGCGCGGGAGGTGCTCGACGACCCGGTCTACGTCGACCGCGTCGAGTGGGAGCACGCGCACCGCTTCCTCCGCGGGGACACCGACTACGACGGCGACGGCGAGGATGGGCCGCTCCATGAGATGGCCGACCGCTTCGGCTGGGACCTCTCCGACGAGGAGGGGTGGAGCCGCCTCGACTTCCGCCTCCTCGGCACCTCCTACGGTGGCCGCATCCCGCGAAAGGGCGGCCGGAGGCAAACCACCACCAGCTTCCTGTTCGACATCGGGGCTGAAACGGACGGCCCGCGAGGGAAGCGGGACGAGAGGAGGGAGCGGATGCGGCTGAGGAGGGAGACGCAGGTGAGGGGTGCCAAGTTGGATATGCTCGGGGTGAACGCCGGCGTCAAGGACGGCGGTGTTCTAGGGACGCCGAGGAAGGCCCGTACTAGGACGACGGCCAAGACGGACATTTTGGGATTGGGTCGGCGCAGAAGCCGCGGCGGCGAGGTGCTCGGCGAGAAGGTGTTGCCTGGTTCCGGCGGTCAGGGAGGGAACCCGTTCCCCGGCCGGCAAGCATTCCTCGACAAGGTCAGGAAGCTGAAAGATGATAGCTAGTTTGGCGACTTCAGGAGATCAGAACAATAGGGTGAATTGTACATGTAAATCTTGATTTTGGCTGAGGATTATTAGTTTACGATTGACTGAACGATTTGTGAGAGGTTGGTTATGCTGAATTTGTGCAGTTGGTTGCGAGTTTGCAATTGTGTATCATTGCGCCCTGTAATTGTGATTCACATTTCTTACAGAGTTTGAGGCTGAGGGACAAAGGAACAATTGAACTGTAGAAGTGTAGATGTTATGTGGCCTCTTGATGATAGATCATGCTCTCTGCATTACTGTAGGCTGTTGCTCCGCAAAGCAATGTGAACAGACCGTCTGCTAGTTGCTATGCATTGTGAGCTTAGCAATGTACATGCTGCCTGCTGGCTAGCAGGCAGGAGGCAGCACAGCTCTTATTTATAAATGACTTGCCAATCTGAAACACACTGACAGGAAGTCATATGTTCTTCTGATTACCTTCAAGTCTATGCTTTGATGATAACTTGTTTCTTTATCTTTCTGTTCAGAACCAAGGCTAGAGTTGGAATGATCTGTTTAGTAATGTTTCGTTTCGTTGAATATTCTGTGTTCGTGTTTTCTGGATATCATATTCAGCTCTATTTCTGGTTTTATGGATGATGCCGTTAATGGTTTATTACTTCTCTTTTGAGACCAATGTGATGCGTAATTGATTTAGATTTTACTACCTGCAGCACAAATGTGCTTTTGTACATGGCATTTACATATGTTCATATGGGGAGGATAACCAGGTAACAGAGTACTATTCCACTTCCTTTTGCTGACTTGCTGAGTTCAAAAATCAGAAGTTCAATGTGAAAACTGGCCAGACTAAGATCTGTGAGCTTTCTGCTGAATTTCTGCATCAACTGCGAATTTGTCATTCTGGATAAATTCCACCCTGCAACTGTGAATGTGCATTTTCTATATGGCCAATGTGTTGTCAGCTTGAGTGAAAAAAAATGGAACAGTTGACAATGAGGGGATCATGCTACTGAACTGAGGCTATGATTTATCCTCTTGGTGACAAACAAGCTCTCGGTAGTGTGCTATGGTAATTTGTGCTATTTGCAGTGAAAGGGTAGTTTTCTTACGTATACATTGTAGTCTCATGGATCATGTCGTTATTTTTTTTTCTCCTTTTTGGCCGTTCAGAACTTGAGAAGTTTAGGCCGTGTTTAGTTTCAAATCTTCAAACTTCCAACTTTTCCATCACATCAAAACTTTTCTACACACATAAACTTTCAAATTTTCCGTCACACCGTTCCAATTTCAACAAAACTTCCAATTTTGGCATGAAATAAACACAACCTTATTCTTATTCTGGTTTCTGGTCACCTAAGAAATGTCATGTCATGCCTCAGTATATGACTGAAAACTTGTACTGTACGACACGAAATCTGGTTCATACAGCGATTCATATTTGCACGAACATCTTCCTTCGGTTGCCAATAAGGCTCCGATTTGAAAACAACACATTAAATTAGGTCAAACTCTCGAACATTTCTCTTGCTCCCGCGCCCCGAGTCCGGAGCTCGCCGACTCACTCACACGGGCCTTCAATTGTGGCCATAACCAGACATTACGTGGGCCAGGAAGCCCTTTTGTTCTTTTCTCTTTCCCGGCCCACTAAACCAAGCACAGAGCCGCCGCCACCTTGAAGCCTCCTCGCCCTCGGTATTGAAAGACCGTGATACCCTTACCCCGCAGCCCGCACTGCAGTGCCCTAGCTTGTACAGGGGCATTTTAGTCTTTTCGGGTGCCCCAAAACCCTAATCCTCGGATCTATAAGTAGCGACTCAAGCCAAGCCCTAGCAATCGGATCCCACCCCAGCCGCCACCATGTCGAAGCGAGGTAAACCATTCTTCCTCTTCGTTCCCACTCGATCCGTGGAATATTTTTCCATTCGATTCAACCACTGTGCTTGCAAATCTTGCGCTCTAATCTGTTTGTTTCGTGTTGCGATCTGATGGTGATGCAGGGAGGGGAGGGTCGGCGGGGAACAAGTTCCGGATGTCGCTGGGTCTGCCGGTGGCGGCGACGGTGAACTGCGCGGACAACACCGGGGCCAAGAACCTCTACATCATCTCCGTGAAGGGCATCAAGGGCCGCCTCAACCGCCTCCCGTCCGCCTGCGTCGGCGACATGGTCATGGCCACCGTCAAGAAGGGCAAGCCCGATCTCCGTAAGAAGGTCATGCCCGCCGTCATCGTCCGCCAGCGCAAGCCGTGGCGCCGCAAGGACGGTGTCTACATGTACTTCGAAGGTATTATTCACAGATCACCTCTTACACCTCTTACACCTGTTGTTTTGTTGTTGTAATTATCATGTGATGCGAAATTTGAACCCTATATTATACTTGTGTGCTTTGCTACTGTGTCTACATGTACTTCGAAGGTATTATTCACAGATCACCTCTTACACCTGTTGTTTTCTTGTTGCAATAATCGTGTGTTGCGAAATTTGAACCCTATATTATACCTGTGTCCTTTGCTACTGTTAGTTTAGATGTTTGGTTAGAGTGTGGATGACGGGAGGGCCGCCGGGCTCTCCAGCTTAAACTGGAGCAGATATTACAGTATCTGTATATTCCAAAGTAAACGTCAGAGATTAAGCCCTCGGGTGTTGAGGTTTTTGCATGAAAGATTTTACTTTTATCCATGTCCTCCATCTGTGGGCTGCCTCATATTCCATTGCCTTGTGTAGCGGCGTTGCTGCCTTGAAAATTTGGGATTGGCCATGAGGCGAATATTCCCCCAACCTAAAATTCAAATATGCCCTATTTTTCTTGTGCTGTATTTAATTCTCTGTAATATTCATGGTAATTTTTTTCTTACGTTATATCAGTGAATATCATTCTAGATGAGATCATTTTAAAATAGACATTTCTTTGCAACGTATTTATTATATATATTTGTATACTGAACTTTACATTCTGTATTATATCCCATATCCCAGGTTATCTGTGATTTAGCATTGCTGCATAGAAATATTGTGTCTAGGCCATGAGTCATCATTTTTATTGCACACAGTTACACCATTTCTCATTTTTTTTTATTTTGTACTTTTTATTTCTACAAATGTACTTTGTTATTTCCATATCCAATCCTAGAGTTGTACTTTGTATGACAAATTTATAATTGTTCAGCACTCTGTTTTTGTTGTGATTAACTTGTACACTTTACTGCTTGACGGGGGGACATCCGAGTCCTTCAGCCTTTAAGGAGCAAACCTCACATGTTTGCATATTCCTAGGCAAACGTCATAAAGTAAGCCTTTGGGTGTTGAGGTTTTCCTTGTGACTTCCTCCATCTGATGGCAGACTCATATTCCATGGCCCTTGTTAGCGGCGTTGCTGCAATTAAACATTGGGTCTAGGCCATGAGGCAATCATTTTAAATGCTTCCTAACAATCATATTTTGTTCTCTGTTAGATATCTTACATTTTATTTGGAACTTCTTTTGTTATCCCATGCAACATTTCTTCTATTGACGGGGGGACATCCGAGTCCTTCAGCATTTTTTTGGAGCAAACCTTACATGTTTGCATAGTCCTAATCTAACGTCATAAAGTAAGCCTGTGGATGTTGAGGTTTTTTCAGAATTCCTCCATCTGTTGGCAGACTCATATTCCATGGCCCTTGTTAGTGGCGTTGTTGCAATTAAACATTGGGTCTAGGCCATGAGGCAGTCATTTTAACAGCTCACCTTCAATTTTCTCATTTGTATTTGTAATGCCTAAAGTTGTTGCTATTTGACGGAGGGACATCCGAGTCCCTCAACCTTTTTGGAGCAAACCTCATGTTTGCATAGTCCCAGGTAGACGTCATAAAGTAAACATTTGGATGTTGAGGTTTTCCCTAGGAATTGCTCCATCTGAATGTAGACTCATATTCCATGGCCCTTGTTAGTGGCGTTGCCGCAATTAAACATTCGGTCTAGGCCATGAGGCAGTCATTTTTATTCAGTTCATTCAATTTGGAAAATTAATTATTCCATATTTTCATATAAGTTGTTCTTGGACTGGTAGTTATTATTAGTTTGCTTGGTTTATTTTGCTACTCCTATGATAAACTCCAAAACCATTTAGCTGATTGTTGTTGTGATTCATTTGCAGATAATGCTGGAGTGATTGTGAATCCTAAGGGTGAGATGAAAGGTAACAATGCAGAACTTGTCTTTCTTGATGCTGAATAATCTAAATTGGACATGCTAACTGACTATATATGGTCTATATGTTCTATCAGGTTCTGCTATCACTGGACCCATCGGGAAGGAGTGTGCTGACCTTTGGCCTAGGATAGCTAGTGCAGCAAATGCTATTGTCTGAGCTTGTTTGAATGAATTGTAAGACAGCTATATGACCTCAGGATCGTCTGCAAATGGTTTACTAGGACAACTGTGGAACTTTGTGATGCTATCGTTTGTTTGCCCGTCGCAGTTTTGTAGTGAACAGAAGTTGCCATCCATATGATATTTTATTTGCCATCTATCTTTCTGCTGTTCTCGTGTATGATTGAAATTTGTGGTGTTGTCAAATGATGCCTGCAGTTGATTTTACGTTTTGCTGTAATTATCTAGAAAAAACGTTATTTAGTTTGCTTGGGTTGTCTATTTCAATTGTGCAGCTGGCAATTTTCTTGAATTTTATTTGTACATACTACTACTGTATGGTTTCTAATGCTCCTCTATGATGTCGGTTTGATCGATTTTATGTTCCTCGGTTATCGGTTTTGACGGACTGGCCTGCGCCCTGTAGGAAGGTATCGTATAGAACTGTGTTGCAACATTGAGAATTGGTTTTTAGAGTTGTGATCTGCACTTGTAAATCTGACAAATTTGAGAAAAAGAGAATTGGTATTTAGCAAAACGGAGCTGTGTAAAGATTTATTTATGCGCTTCTCTCGTTTTGGCCGAATCAGTTTTAACAGGAGGGAACCTGTCTTTCCCCCTCCAATTCATTGAAACAAAATTTACATTAGTAAGATATATCCTAATATCCTACTCCTTCCAGATTATAAAACATTATAGCGTTAAACAAGATTAACAATGGATATTAACAATTTAACATGAGGATAACCTGCACCTTTTCTTTATGAAACCAAAGCGAAAGGAAATATGCAAGATCAAGACATGTTTCAAATCTTCTATATATTAGACAAGACCAACAATGTGTCTTCACAGTTTTGGATAGAGGTGAGGCGCCTGGCTGTGGATAATCGCTATTCCTGCCGAGAAGCATTGCAAAGGCGAAAGACTGGAGTCGAAGTATATGATGTGCAGGTCATCTGTGATGTTCACAAGCCTGAACATTGGTCCCTTCTTCGCACCCTGACAAACAGTAGGAAGAAGGATCAGAAAGCTATTCTATTGCATCAACACTAGATTCTAAAATCTTCAAGAAATCACAAAAAATCTACTGAAGAGCCTAGTGTTACCTTGACTGAGAGCTCTACTGATTTCCTGTCCTGTGACTGGGACTCTGCCTGAGGCGAAGTACCACAGCCATCATTCTGCAGTACTCTGATTGGGCAACCAATATCCCATCCGCCACAATCACAGCGCCCACCGGACCTCCATCTTCCGATGAGGCTGGCAGGGCTGCCGTTCTTGGAAGCCGCGCCGCCATGGTAGCCTCGGGGAAATATGGCACTTACACTCCCTGCATTATTTTTCTTGTTCTGAACATCACCATCTTCAGTGCTCCCTGGATGAGTGGCTCCAGCTTTCTCAAGGAACTTGAGCCCCCATCCACCAAGAACAGGTGATTTCCGACGTTCGCGCCGCTGTTTTCGTACTACAATTGCTGCTATCTCCTGGTTGGTAGGCAAATCATCAGCGACGAGGTTCTTGAGGACTGATTCTTTGGCACTGCACTGTTCACCTTCAGGTATTTCAGTCATCTCATCAATCTGTTGGGAGGACGATTTGCCAAACTTCCACACATGTTTCGGACTAGAGTTCAAATTGGATGGCTTCATAATGTCTGCCACTCTCTTGGCTAGCCCCTTGCCTTTTGTAACACCATATGAACTTTGCATTTGCCTCAGGTAGTCATCCGGAGAACCATACAGGACAAACTCTGTCTCCATAGAAGTAGACTTGTCTGGGTTCAGAACCAAAGAACTTGACACCTTCATCTTGCCGACAAGCCGTGATACACTGCTTGAGTTGCCTAACCAATCTTTTCTCCCTTGCTCTCCTGAATGGAACAAATAGACATAGTCAAGGGGCTTGTCATTGTCATGGGCCTTTGTAGGATTGGCAGTGTATACTGCCATAGGATTGTCCAGTGACAGTTCAAAGTGTGGAAGCCCATCCTTCCATATGCATTGTAGAAGCCCTGCACTTAAAGAAGATGGACATGAGGACAGAACAGGTTGATTTGAACTCATGGATGGTGTATCTGAGGACACCATCTTCTCATGCATGCTCAACTCAGCTGTGCTCTTCTTCAACGGCGACACGCCAGGGGAGGAGATCTCCCATGTCTCAGGAGATATCAGCTTCAGTATCTCTGACTGTGTTATGATGTGGGATTTTGACCGAGCTTTTCTCATCTTGGTTCCTGAGTGGAAGAATGAAGGACTTTTCGGCCTCGTTTTCGCATCAACAAGTGAATGCAAAGAATCCAACATCATTTTCTCCGAAGGACCAAGAACTACACTCCCTGTGCTAGCTCCATTGCTGATCATGTCATCAAGATCACTCACATTGTGGGTTCTTCTTGGGTGCCTCAGGCTTCTGATGAGGAATTCCAGTATCATCATCTTCGCAGGAAGTGTCGGGTACAAATCTGAATGGAATACTTCGCTCCTGCAAGAACATGGTGACTTGTGACATGACTGGCAGCTCCTGCTTTTCTTCTCATCTGATGGCAATGGCTGCTTGTAGATTGTCTGTCCCAAATCAGACTCAACCTCAGGTGTAGCAATGGACAGCTGTTGATGGTCAATTGCTGACCTTCCACTGAACTCTGGAGAGGTGCTATCTTCATCGAATCCATTTCTCCTTTCCAAGTAGACAAGTTCCATCTTTAGCTCTGGTAATGGGAACTCTACTACTCGTCGTGAAACGAGACCTTGATCACCTGCACAACAAAAGAGTTGCAAGCTTGCTCAGTTGACTGAACAAAAAAAGGACCACCGAAACTGAAAATCTAGGTTCAGATATAGCAATTTCTGAACACCAATGCCAGATTAGAAAGTAATTGAAAAATAGGCATGAAGTCAAGGACTTCGGGTAAATTGCAATAAAATGCCAAAACGAAATGGAATCAGCATTTGTACCACGCAACAAAATTTTGCCCATCGATCATGGAAGAAACGTGCATACGATTTTGTGGCTGGCCAATAAACTACAAAACAACTGAAATTATTGACAACTATGAAGAGAGAATGCCATGTTACTTCTTTCTTATGGAACATCCCCTCTTGCTCAAAACAAAGTCGTGGAAGAAACATGCACACTGCAGCTGGTGCAGAAATGTTTATACACACAAAATGCTTGGTATCAGTAGGATCTAACCATGAAAGGAATCTCTCTTATTCCTAATGGAAACAACCAATGATTGTTGCCAGCGATAATATTGTACCATCTCATCAGCAATAAGCTAATAACAGCACACAATTAATACTTTCTCCGTAAGATCATCTCGTACACTCCACCCAGGCACCCATAAATATAGTACTTTTGTAGTATCAGAACTCTGAATGCTTTCCTTCCAGTAGAAACAAAAGAGAGCAAGCTAGTACTAAGTGTACTTCATTGCTTAAAATGCACTGCTGAAACTGAAAGCAAGTAGCCTACTGAAGCATTAGATGTAGGATTCTAGCAAAATTAGTATCAGTACTTGAAAAACACAAGCCGTACAGGCACGGGAAACCTGATCAAGACTGCACGAGATGTACATAGGAAAAAAGGCAATACCGAACCAAATGAATTTACAAGTGTTGAATTATGCTTGAGAAACCAGAAAACTGACCTCTGGGATATTCTCAACTCTCAGTCTCTCTCACTTAATTCAGACCAAGAGAAGAAAGGGTGTGAGTGCCAAAAAGATCAAAGGAAAAAAAATAACCAAGAAGTTCTTGCTGCATCAACTATTGTGTATCAAGTCAACCGGAGAAAAGAGAAGTTGGTTAGAAATAAAACCAAAAGTTGCAGCGGCGCCCACGCTGCAAAAAGCACTACTACACTCCTAGCCCAACCAAAAAAGATGACCTTAAATGCATTCATCAACGGCTTAAAGAACGCATTCACCAGCACAACGCTTTGTTGCACCTTTTAACACGGCCACAATGGAAGCCTAGGCACAAGAACACGTACAAAGGAAACAAGAAAGTTGAAACCATCTTTTCTCAAAGACTCAAGCAAGAGGCAAGCACAAAACAAACTTTACAACATAAACCCAAAGCTGTCAATTAAAACCAAGTGAACCTATGCTCGTTTCGTTTGCATGGTCACTCGAAGGCTGAAAAGAACAAAAGTGAACTAAAGATGATTCATCATTGAGTAGAAGTGGAGAGGGCATCAGATTCCTCACCTCAGAGCTCACCACGCAGCATCCAACGCCGGCCTGCAAGCTAAGCACTGTCTCCTGACCTCCCAACACAGAGCAGAACACCTCTTGTTGATGAGAAGAGTGTGCACTTGCAACAAAAACCTTGGGAAACAGAAGGAAAATGGACTAATGTGAAGTGTACAAGAACAGGTTAAAGAGCAAGAGGACTGGAAGGTTATATAAGAACCGGAGGCAACACTGAGATAGCCTATGACTCACCAACCGAAGGAACAAAAGAAAAACAAGATTAGGTGAAGAGGACTTAGGACCTAAACCAAGATATCAAAGGGACCAAGAAAGAATCAAGCCGATGGCACAAGAGTACCACTTACTAGAATGGATAAGAAGAGACAAAACAGTCAGCTTTTCTGCACTAGTAACAATCCCCCAAAACTAGCAATCAGAGTATCAGACGATCAGACACCACCAAAACCCAAAGGGCTCCAGGAGAAGGAAGAAGAAGAAGACGATGGAGATGGAGATGGCTGGCCGCTTGATCGATTTCCAGAACGGAGAGGAGCACACGGAGAGGCGTTAAGGAAAAAGCTGTCCTCTTTACTACTCACGCTCTCTTTTCCATCAATTCGACGGCAAATGAGCTGCCTCTCTCTCGGCAACGCGTGAGGCGTAGGCTACAGTTTCCATCCCTGCCTGCCTGCAAGCCAAGGAACAACCGGCTCGCGAAAGGATCGAAACGCCTACCACCACCGCATCAGATCAGCAAAACTTCCATAACTGGGCAGCTTATAACTCCCCTCCACCATTAATGGCTCATCAAGAACGGCAAGGAGTAATTGCGAGAAGAAGAGCAGCAGAGCGCGAGGAACAAGGAACAGGTGCAGAATTCAGGGAAGCTACTACTACTCCCACAAGCCTACTACAACTTTTGGCGCAGAAAAGGCAGAGACGAGACAGGGGAATGGCAAGATTACCCGGGATTGTAGTGGAGAAGAAGAAGAAGAAGAAGAAGAAGAAAAGGCTCGGTTCCTACGCGCAGGCCGCCATGTGAAGAGGACGACTAGACTAGCGCACAACTAGCTGCAACTAGACTACTGCACCCAAGAAACGGTTTTTTCACTAAAATAACTCGGATTCGGCTAATTCTTTTTTGGGTTCAGTTCTTGACACGCGTGTGTGTTTCCTTGATACTTCTAGGATAGGTTCTAAATTCTCTCGAGTTGTAAAGGGTTTGTGCGGAGATTTATTCCCCACTTCAGTCGGAAGCTGAATTGGTTAGTTTTTTCTATCATCGTGCTCCTGGCCGAACGTTACGGCACGGACTTCGGCCACTCGCCGCAGTGGAGGGACGGACAGGGACAAGAGAGCTTGGTCACGAGCGGCGGCCAAGTAGGAAAAGAAAGGAGCTTTTCTTTTTGCATGTTGCGCCTTTGGAAATTCTGCTGACTAAAAACCAATGTTCCCTTTGGCATTTTTCTGTCTCATGGTTTTAGTTTTTCTAAATTTTCTTTTTTTCTTAAAAAATAATTGAAATCCGACCTCTACATTCACACCGGATTACCACAGTCAATTCATTTTAAAAACCGAACCTTTTCATCCACACCAAAACGAAGAGAAACACCCTTTGACAACTGATCAATACATTGACATCAGTAGGAGTACTGATCGGTCTTTTGGACAGTTGAAACTGAGGCATGAAGGTACATGCAGTACATTTACTGTTAGTTTATTCTCGATATTTTTGTTGGATCAGAGCAAAATATTTTCTTCTAAAGGAAAAGAACGAGTCCTCTACTCTGCCGTGTTGCCTATGCCGTATCAGTCACTGACATGTGGGGCCCAAAGCACAGTGAGGGGGGAGGGGGTGGCATACGTGTACGTCTAGTAATTCATTCACTCGTACCAGTAGCTCGTCTGTTCCTCGGCGCCTCGACCGGCGCGACGCTAACGGCCATCTCCTCGTAGCTGTTCAACTGTTTTCACCCCAACTGCTGCGCCTACGTTCTCTTTCAGATTTTGTTACTACTGTCTTTCCAGCTCTCCTCCTCTGCATCTTCTGAGCACGACGACACGCCCAGGGAGGAGAATCCAGAGTAAAAAGGCTCACACCTTGGATTATCTCGCAGAATCTGTCCCTAATATTCTTCTATCCCCTTGTGATCGGTAAAAATTATGCACGGAGAGTAGTTCTTTAAAAAAAAATTCAGCAGCAGGGTTTTTTTTGGGTGAACCTGAAGAAATGTTGGGCAGGAGCCAAGAGAGTCCGTTGGACAGGTGAACGGTTCAGCGGGAAACTGTCAACGATTTTGAACTAGCCCTGTCTGGTTGATGACTTGTGGCACTTTGGCTGTTCAGATTTGAGACTGTTGCTTACAAGTGGCGCGGTAGAGGTACTAGCATGACCATGTGCAATCTCTCATTTCTTCAGTTTTTTTCTGGGGAAAACACTGTTGATGATGGGTTTCACTTTGAAATTTTGGTCGGGTGGATATGATTCTTTAATACTCTTAACAAGAAAAAAAAGAACAATTGCATAAGGTGCCTACCACCAATCCAAAATTCCAAAGTGGGGCGAGGTGAATTGTGATGTTAGGAGGAGAAGACAGCCCAGACAATCCATGGTGATTTTGCCCATCTTTTGTCTTCGTCACAGTGCATCTGCATACTGCATTTCCCTTTCAAACAGGAGGTGCTAATGCAATCTCGACATGGAAAAGATTCAAAATTTCACTACGAATCAACGTGAGGAGTTGGCTCCCCATTTCCCCAACGTTCACTGCAAGGCATGACGAAGGACACTGCGTTCCTGCTGTGGTAGACAGGGACGTCTTAGCAAAGAGACAGGTAACCTAGCCAGCTCCAATTTTACTACTCCAAAGATAATCACGATCTCCATTGCGCTGGCAATGAGCAATGGCGGCCACCTTGAGTGGCTTCTGGCGCCTGTAAGTGGAAGATCTCAACCTCACATTCTGAAGTGGATCAAAGCAACAGCGACGGTGACAACCATTACCGACGTGCCGACGAAGGATTTATTTACCATCAAATGCAGAGGATTTGATGGTAATTCTGACGTTGCCACTCATCCCAATGATCCAATCTGCTCTGGTAGATGGTGTGTTACCTTCAGGCTTCAGCAGATCGCCTAAACTTATCCGTTTCTAGGTCCTACACTACACCTGAAGACTACTATTTAATCAAGTAGTACTAAATTATAGCAGTTTGTGTTAGGTAAGAAACTAATCATTTCTTCTTTCATCTCTCTTGAATAGGGGAAACTTGTTCCTTTCTTGTCTTGGCGGCATTTTTGTGTTCCTTTCGTTTTCTTTCTTGTTGCTGGAGTGATGCAAGAGAAGGAGGAATTATTGGTTATGCAGTGATGATATTTCTACGTAAGTATGTACTATTTCAAACCAAAGGTTGGTGGCCAAATGAAAAGAATATGACATGAGTGTCATAGTTTCGCCGACATATCATTTCATCATTTTTCCATGGATAATTAGCCCATTTTGCAGGAGCTCGCCTCTGGGCAGACGAAAAATAGAAGAACCAAACAACTGGAAAAAGGATTGGTCCAACATCGCAGTCAATACCAGTGCACTGTTCCATGATTTCCGGCAAAAATGAATTGCATTAATACTCTGACGATATAATTATCTGGACAGAGCAAGAACAGACCGAAACAACCTCAATTTGATGTGAGAATTGTCTAATACTCTGACAAGGGATAGTAGAAATAGAATTATACATGTTGATGTTGTAGAACTCTAATATTCTGACATAGGATTGTATGAGTCTAGTTGCAAGATTAACCTGCAGCATTTGGATGAGAAAACAGATTTTCGTATTATTTCCTCACACACGTACCCCCCCCCCCCCCCCCCCCAAAAAAAAAAAAATTCTGCTCTCTGACAAAACGTATTTATCATCACTTTCATTTCTGGCCTTAACATACTCCTTGGAAAGTGGCCGAAAACTCGCAATAAGATACGAAGAACCACACATGTAGTAGTTGATGTTCCAATGCCAGAGTTTATATAATAAGAGCGGCGATTGATTAAGTTGGTTTGAGGGTTCTTCAATTGCTTACAAGTTCGTCAAAGACAAGTGTACCGGGAGAAGTGCTTTGTTACGTGCGTGTTGACCAGCTAGCTGCGTGCCAGCAATAAGTACAGGTACTACCAAGATAAGCATCTCAACCACGGTACTCGCAGCATCTGGTTCAAAGTTCAGACTTTTTCAGAAAGTCTACAGCTTTCATCAGGTATTCAGGTCAAGCATCTTGGTACCTGACCAGTGATCACCAATTCACCATCATGTATCCAGGATCAGTCACGTACTACGTGAGAGTACATCCTCTGAAGAAAACCAATCAATTGTCCGGCCATACAAACTGCTGCAAAGTCAGTCTCTGCCGGTTTTTATGCTCAGATTTGCATGTGCTATTATGTGTTGCGAGCACTAGTGCCTAACGTGAACGTGCGTAGCGTATGGCGTTAGGTATTCAGAAAGAAATGCTCTATCTGCCGGTGTGCCTGGTGTCTTGTCCGGCTGCGTCACGCAACCGGTGCGCAATGACCTGTAATGCATATTTTCCCAGTTTCTCAATCATGAAGCAACAAGATGTGGTACTTGTACTGCCGAATCGAGCTCGAAGGATATAGGTACGTGTCGTACAAGAGAGAAGAATTCTCAATACTTAGTACTCATTTGTGGTGTGCATCGTATCTTCAATCGTATGTTGGTGATGTTGAGACTGGGAAGAATGCATACTGTAATCATTACTGTATGCTTTTAGCATCAATCAGTGATTCAGTTCATTACTGTAGAGGACCCGAGTGTATGCAGGCTTGCAGCGATGGAATGGAACAGAGGTGTGTTGCTGCTGAATGCTGCTGACTCCGCACCAACTCCGCGTGTCCTGAAGCGACGACAGATTCAGTGGCTCCCGTACTCGCGAGCAGTCGTCGTCGTCGTCTTCGCCGATTGATCGATCGATCGCCTCGCCGCGGCGACGTCCGCGTGGATTCGCGGTGAAGCGGCCCAACTGCCCAAGCCGAAGTGGGCCTGGGCCGGCATATGGGCATATGCGGACGCGGCACGCGGCATATGCGTCGCTCCCGGCCCGGTCGCTGTGCGGGTCAACACGAGAAAAATCTCAACGCGCGATGCCGGCGGCCGCCACGTCACGCGCCTCGCCATCCACTTCGTCTCTCTCGTCTCGGCTTCGCTACGTTTTTTTTTCTTTTTTTTTTCATAGGCATTTTCGTGGCCTTTCGCACTGGACACCTGCCTCTTCCTATGGCCTGTGGCTCGCCGCGATGGCGCCGCCGCCGCACGCGCTCGCCGCCGCCGCAACCTCCGCGCTCGGGGTAGCGGTGGGGGTGCGGCTGCTCCTCGTCCTCTCCCGCTCGCGCGCGCTCAAGCCGCTGGCCGCCGCCACGTCCGCCGCGGCGGCCGCGCTCAAGACCCCGCGCGTGCTGGCCGCCGCCTCGTCCCCGCTCGCCGCGGTCCTCGCGGCGTCCAAGGCCGCCTCCAAGTCCTACAAGGCCGCGCGCACGCTCGGCCCCGCCGCGCGCCTCCCTTCCCTCCCCTCCGACAAGCGCCTCAAGGCCGCCTTCGCCGCCGCCTCGCTCCTCCGCCTCGCCGCCGCCGCGCCGCCCCCCGTCGCGTCCCCCACCGGCGTCGCGGCCCTCGCGATACTCAAGTCTGGGTACAAGCTCTCCAAGAACTCGGCCAAGGTCATCGAGGGTTTCCTCGGCCTCCAGGTGCACAAGGGCATCAGGAATGGTGTCGACGCGCTCGGGGTGGTCGTCAAGGTCGCCGTCATCGCCTCCGAGGTCGCCGTATGGGTCGGCGGCCGATGCTGGGGCGGCCGGCGTGGGCGCTCCGTGCGATTTCTCTGCTCTACCCGCCCGAGCGGTTTACTCCTTGTTCGGTACAGCAAATCTGAAGCCCAAGTTGTGCTCTTTGATCATGGACTTGGAATAGCTGCGATGGATGGAGATGAGAAGCAGATGGAGGAGCAAGAGGGCTCTGATTTACTCTGCCTCGCGGTACCTGTGCCTGAGGCAACAAATTATTAGTGAGTTAGCACTTGGCACAAAACTGTTGTACAATTGCATATATCAGATATTGTCATGTAGAGATGGCTTTGAATTTTGATTGAATGTTTGCTTCCTTTTTTTCGTTTGTTAGTTAAGTTTGGCTAATGAAACTGTGCAACGGTACCTCAGTTCAACTGTATGGGCTACTACATCATTATGCATTATGAATCGATGAATGTTTACTGACTTTTTCTGAAAACAAAGACTATATCTTAGTGTGAAATTTTTTGGTAATGCTCACAGCTGTTCTCTAGATTTTCTATGAGGTTTGAACCCCCAGCCCTTAGGCTTGTTTGGCTAATCCCTTCCACATGGGGATTGGGCCGAAGGGATTAGCCGAACAAGTCTTTAGGAGTTCCAAGCGGGGTTGGAGTAAGCTGTAGTTTGGATTTCGACACATGGTAATTCTGCCAAAACGGAGCACTGTGGCATGCTCGTGGCACTAGCTTCAAACACCTGACACATTTTGGAGCATCGTTTCACCTTGCTTTGGGTATCTTTAGGTACCTTCAGAAAGAAACATGGTTTATCTTTAGATATAAACTAGTTGGGTGGCCCGCGCAATTGCGCGGCTAGCACTCAAACAAAATCATATATTTTTTAAGTATGATTTTACTTAAAATTTATTAAATAGCTATCTCATTGTCTTAAGAGTTTGTTTCTAATTATATAGTTTTTTAAAAGTCACACCAATTGCTACCCGTTATGTCATCTCCTTCTTTATTTACTTGCTCGATCTACCACTATTTCAATTCATTTTCCTTGGAACCTTTAAAAATTGGATCTTATAGTTTTTAGAGTTTATTGTCACGTTGGGTTTTGTTTTTATAATTTCTAGACGTCCCATCAAACGTTGCCATTATACTCCTCTACGGCCCATTCACTGGCTCTTCTCTTTATTGTCATTGAGATTTTAAAAATCGAACATAATTATAATTATAATTATAACTGGGTGTCCCGCGCAATTGCGCGGCTAGCACACATATAAAATTATATATTTTTTAATATGATCTTACTTAAAATTTATTAGATAGTTATCTCGTTGTCTTAAGATTTAAAGACCAAACCTTATCATAGTCATGTTTCTAATTTTATAGTTTTTAAAAGTCACACCAGTTGCTACCCCTTACTTCTGTCATATTATTCGTTATTAGCTTGCTGGATCTACCATTGTTTCTATTCATTCTCCTTGGAACCTTTAAAAATTGGATCTAAAAACTTATAGTGTAAGTTTATTGTCTTGTTGGGCTTCTTTTTATAATTTCTAGAAGTCCCTAAAAAATTGATTTTTTTTTTCAAATTTTAATTAATATCGTATTGTGTTCTTTTAATATTTTTATTTTTTATTTTCAATTTCAGTTGTTTCAAAATTGTATTCCTACTTGAACTCTCTCTCTTTTTTTATAATTTTAGATATTGTTTTATTTTTTTTATTTTGAATTTTAGTTAATCTCGTATTGGGTTCTTATATGGATTCTTCTTTTAATATTGCTTATTTTTAATTCCGAATTTCAGCTAATTCTAAATTGTTTTCTTACTTGAACTCTTCTTTCTTTTTTGCTAATATCGGATTTTATTTTTATTTTTATTCTCAATTTTAATTAATCTCGTAGTGGGTTCTTATATAGACTCTTCTTTTAATATTCCTTATTTTTAATTCCGAATTTCAGCTATTTTAAAATTGTATTCCTAGTTGGACAATCCTTTTCTTTTCTAATTTTGGATTTTATTTTATTTATATTTCGAATATTGATTAATCTCGTATTGGGTTCTTATATGGAAACTTCTTTCAATATTGCTTATTTTTAATTCCGAATTTCAGCTATTTTTAAATTGTATTTCTACTTGGAGTCACCTTTTCTTTTTTTATTTTTCTCCGATTAATGTGGGAATGTGGTACCTCCTTTCAAAGTTGTTTTAATAATATAGTGGATAGATAGATTGTTCAGGTGATATATGTGTTGCCACGGCTCATGTTTCTAGATTCACATGAGCATGAGTTAAGTTTGAGATGTTGTAGATCTTTAGCAATTTTGTCAAGTCTCCTGAATGTGTAACACATCTGGTCGCCTCCTTCGAGTGGTTTGATGGGCACATCTCAGGCTGAAGTTGACTGGCAGGCTAAAGGCCCAGCATTGTCTCCAATATTATTCTCTCGAGGCGTCGGATATTTCATTATGTATACCTATGATAGTAATTAGTTTTTTTTATCTATATTTAATACTCAATGCATGTGTCCAAACATTCGATGTGATAGGGTGAAAAGTTTTTACGTGGGAATTAAACAGGGCCAAAGTTGCATATAGTATTGTGTCTACAGCTGATCCGGATTCCATCCAACCATACGCTGCTCAGCTGAGCCAACGATGGTTGTTTGCCACGTTTAATTCTAAACATCGTCATACAATCTTTAGTACATAAAGATGATCACCAATCAGTCTCAACTCCCAGTTACTTCTTTCTTATAATTGTCGTATGATAATCTAGTGCGCAACGGAACAAAAACTATTTTTTTTCTTTTTTTAATATGTGCCAAAGCTATAAGCTATTTTTAAGTACATACAGATCTCTATACATCCCATCAGCGTTGGGCTAAATAAAAATGCTACTAATACGTTTAGCATTCTCTCTTGCATATTGAATCCGGTTAGGAATGCATATTGCTTTCTACTTTTTTTAGTGGCTACTTTTGATTCCAATGTCACGGTGTCAGGATGGCATGCAGCAGATACAATGTCCGATTCAAAAATCGCAATGTGTACGATTCAAAAATCTCTCTCTGAACTTTCCAAATTGTAGGAGGATGCCGAGTCATTATAATCCTATTTGAATTCTATTTTTCTTTTTCTTCGATTAATGTGGGAATTTTTAGCCCCCACAGCAAACGTGGTGTCTCCTTTCAAGGCTGTCTTAATAATATAATAGATAGATAGATTTCCACCTTAAAGCAACGGTGTATTTCTATTTCTAGTTTATGCTTTGATAACTAAAATGGAAGCAAGAATTAATTAAACAAGATGTCTACCTTTTTAGTGGCCAGTATTTACAAGTATTTAACATTACTAAATCTGTCCTGTAAAAGGTTGAATTATCAGTCTGGAATAGAATAATGCGTATTTTTCGGCATTTGAGTTTTGTAACTCAAGTGTCACTGATTTTTGTTTTTGATCTTCATCCACGATTCCATGCATAACATTTTGAAAGTATTGTTTTTCATTTTATGCTTGTAGAATATGCCCTGTATTACTTGGATAGAGGCCAAAATGTTCTCAATACCTGTTTCTTTTATTATTCAGATTATTTCTTCCTGGTGTTGAAATTGACGTTGGACCAGTTATCTTTGTTAAATCGAGTAGTGCTGTCATTAATTAGATAGCGTACTTATGGTGTAGTTTTTTTTTCTCTATCCCCGAATGGTCGTGCGCTTGTATCACTACAATAGTGCCCAGCTCAAGTTCTGCTCCTTTTCTCTTCAATATGGGTACACTCATACTGTGTAAGTAGAAACGACAGATGTTTATGAACTTGAGTAGAAACGGCAGATGTTATGAACTGCAATCCACTTTCCAATTACTCATTCTTCTGCTGGCTTCTGATTTGTGGGTCTTCTTCCCACAAGGATGATAAGAATTAGCTGGGTTTAATCGTGCTATGAGATTATGCTGATATTACTGGTTTGTGACCATTGTGTTTTGTGTTACTTTCCCATGAATACTTCTAGTGGACCATGTCTGAATTTGTAACATCGAAAAATTGCGAGACAAATCTTGAAACTTGTTATCTCTATTATGACAAGGAAACAATTCTATTTACAAATCAGTAGTGTGCAGAAACAATAACTTGACCTAAGCACTTCTCTTGCGAATAGAGCTTCTAAAACATCAGTCTTATTTACTGGGAGCAAGGGAAAACTGTGTTTAATGCTTGCACAATTGGAAGGAAAACACACTTTAATTTGTGTGTTTATGAGAATTATATCCAGGATTCCACAGTGCTGTTGTACTTATAGCCGTAAGGGTTCATTCCACTCAAATGTGCCAAAATATTGGAAGAATCAAGCATGTCTTCTCCCTTCATTCCCACCTGAAAAAACAAAATGATTGAACTTGGTATCTAGCTATTTTATAAAAAAATGATACGAATTTAAATCTTTAATCTATGACTGCAATGGAGAAAAATGATGAGATGATTGAATAACCATCTTGATGAATTGTCTCTAAGGCTAATGAGGTAATCTTGCCCTTGCATATTTATTTGTGATATTTTCAGCTAAATTTGGTCTATTTTCTGATAAGATAGTTAGAACACTTACAACATGTTCATATTGTTCAAAATCTTGGGAGCTTGATCTGGTAGCTTCACAGAGTTCGTCGTTCTTGGCAAACCTTCCGCGGACCCGAGGCCTGCTATCCGCCAAGGTTTTTCTACAAGCGTACTGCATTTTGTTTTACATCAGTACAATAAATTTGGTAAGATGATGCATGTAGTTATGTTCTTGAAATGTTCAATATTACCTTTATTTTTTTGCTGAAGTTCCTTTCGTTCCTTTTCTTTATGTACCTGGAGATCTTTTCCTTTCTCTGTTCAGCTGTTAGACGCACACCTTTGTAGGGGGTATCTTCCAAGCTTGAGCCTTCTGT